>NW_022265163.1:0-17498 GCF_002021735.2 Oncorhynchus kisutch | reverse complement strand
TGTCTCTGCCCCTGTATCTTCTCTGTCCCTGTATCTTCTCTGTCTCTGTCCCTGTATCTTGGATGTCCCTGTATCTTCTCTGGTCTCTGCCCTGTATCTTCTCTGCCCCTGTATCTTCCCTGTGCCCTGTATCTTCTCTGTCCGGTATCTTCCTGTCCTGTATTTCTCTGTCCCTGTATCTGGTTCCGTCCTTGTATCTCTCTGTCTCGTCCCTGTATCTTCCCTGGCCCTGTATCTCTCGTCCCTGTATCTTCTCTGTCCCTGTCCCTGTATCTTCTCTGTCTCCTGTCCCTGTATCTTCTCTGTCCCTGTCCCCTGTATCTTCTCTGTCCCTGTCTCTGTATCTTCTCTGTCCCTGTATCTTCTCTGTCTCTGTCCCTGTATCTTCTCTGTCCCTGTCCCGTATCTTCTCTGTCCCTGTCCCTGTATCTTCTCTGTCCCTGTCCCTGTATCTTCTCTGTCCCTGTCCCTGTATCTTCTCTGGCCCTGTATCTTCTCTGTCTCTGTCCCTGTATCTTCTCTGTCTCTGTCCCTGTATCTTCTCTGTCCCTGTATCTTCTCTGTCCCTGTATCTTCTCTGTCCCTGTATCTTCTCTGTCCCTGTATCTTCTCTGTCCCTGTATCTTCTCTGTCCCTGTATCTTCTCTGTCCCTGTCCCTGTATCTTCTCTGTCCCTGTATCTTCTCTGTCCCTGTATCTTCTCTGTCCCTGTATCTTCTATGTCCCTGTATCTTCTCTGTCCCTGTATCTTCTCTGTCTCTGTCCCTGTATATTCTCTGTCCCTGTATCTTCTCTGTCCCTGTATCTTCTCTGTCCCTGCATCTTCTCTGTCTCTGTCCCTGTATCTTCTCTGTCCCTGTATCTTCTCTGTCCCTGTCCCTGTATCTTCTCTGTCTCTGTCCCTGTATCTTCTCTGTCTCTGTCCCTGTATCTTCTCTGTCCCTGTCCCTGTATCTTCTCTGTCCCTGTCCCTGTATCTTCTCTGTCCCTGTCTCTGTATCTTCTCTGTCTCTGTCCCTGTATCTTCTCTGTCCCTGTATCTTCTCTGTCTCTGTCCCTGTATCTTCTCTGTCCCTGTATCTTCTCTGTCCCTGTCCCTGTATCTTCTCTGGCCCTGTCCCCGTATCTTCTCTGTCCCTGTTTCTGTCCTAGTCTCTGTTTCTGTCTCTGTCCATGTCCCCTGTCTCTGTTCCTGTCTCTGTCCCTAGCCCCTGTCTCTGTTCCTGTCTCTGTCCTTAGCCCTTGTCTCTGTTTCTGTGTCTGTTCCTGTTTCTGTCCTAGTCTTGGTTTATGTCCATGTTCCTGTCTCTGTATCTTCTATGTCCCTGTATCTTCTATGTCCATGTATCTTCTCTGTCCCTGTATCTTCTCTGTCCCTGCACCCTGTATCTTCTCTGTCTCTGTCCCTGTATCTTCTCTGTCCCTGTATCTTCTCTGTCCCTGTATCTTCTCTGTCCCTGTATCTTCTCTGTCCCTGTATCTTCTCTGTCCCTGTCCCTGTATCTTCTATGTCCCTGTCCCTGTATCTTCTCTGTCCCTGTATCTTCTCTGTCCCTGTCCCTGTATCTTCTCTGTCCCTGTATCTTCTCTGTCTCTGTCCCTGTATCTTCTCTGTCCCTGTATCTTCTATGTCCCTGTATCTTCTCTGTCCCTGTCCCTGTATCTTCTCTGTCCCTGTCCCTGTATCTTCTCTGTCCCTGTATCTTCTCTGTCTCTGCCCATGTCCCTGTATCTTCTCTGTCCCTGTATCTTCTCTGTCCCTGTCCCTGTATCTTCTCTGTCTCTGTCCCTGTATCTTCTCTGTCCCTGTATCTTCTCTGTCCCTGTCCCTGTATCTTCTCTGTCCCTTGTCCCTGTATCTTCTCTGTCCCTGTCTCTGTATCTTCTCTGTCCTGTCCCTGTATCTTCTCTGTCCCTGTCCCTGTATCTTCTCTGTCTCTGTCCCTGTATCTTCTCTGTCTCTGTCCCTGTATCTTCTCTGTCCCTGTCCCTGTATCTTCTCTGTCCCTGTCCCTGTATCTTCTCTGTCCTGTCCCTGTATCTTCTCTGTCCCTGTCCCTGTATCTTCTCTGTCCCTGTCTCTGTATCTTCTCTGTCCCTGTATCTTCTCTGTCTCTGTCCCTGTATCTTCTCTGTCCCTGTCCCTGTATCTTCTCTGTCCCTGTCCCTGTATCTTCTCTGTCCCTGTATCTTCTCTGTCCCTGTATCTTCTCTGTCCCTGTATCTTCTATGTCCCTGTATCTTCTCTGTCCCTGTATCTTCTCTGTCCCTGTCCCTGTATCTTCTCTGTCCCTGTCCCTGTATCTTCTCTGTCCCTGTCCCTGTATCTTCTCTGTCCCTGTCCCTGTATCTTCTCTGTCCCTGTCTCTGTATCTTCTCTGTCCCTGTATCTTCTCTGTCTCTGTCCCTGTATCTTCTCTGTCCCTGTCCCTGTATCTTCTCTGTCCCTGTCCCTGTATCTTCTCTGTCCCTGTATCTTCTCTGTCCCTGTATCTTCTCTGTCCCTGTATCTTCTATGTCCCTGTATCTTCTCTGTCCCTGTATCTTCTCTGTCCCTGTATCTTCTCTGTCTCTGTCCCTGTATCTTCTCTGTCCCTGTATCTTCTCTGCCCCTGTCCCTGTATCTTCTCTGTCCCTGTCCCTGTATCTTCTCTGTCCCTGTTTCTGTCCTAGTCTCTGTCTCTGTCCATGTCCCCTGTCTCTGTTCCTGTCTATGTCCCTAGCCCCTGTCTCTGTTCCTATCTCTGTCCTTAGCCCTTGTCTCTGTTTCTGTGTCTGTTCCTGTTTCTGTCCTAGTCTTGGTTTATGTCCATGTTCCTGTCTCTGTATCTTCTATGTCCCTGTATCTTCTATGTCCCTGTATCCTCTCTGTCCCTGTATCGTCTCTGTCTCTGTCCCTGTATCTTCTATGTCCCTGTCCCTGTATCTTCTCTGTCCCTGTATCTTCTCTGTCCCTGTATCTTCTCTGTCTCTGTCCCTGTATCTTCTCTGTCCCTGTATCTTCTATGTCCCTGTATCTTCTATGTCCCTGTATCTTCTCTGTCCCTGTCCCTGTATCTTCTCTGTCCCTGTATCTTCTCTGTCTCTGCCCCTGTCCCTGTATCTTCTCTGTCCCTGTATCTTCTCTGTCCCTGTCTCTGTCCCTGTATCTTCTCTGTCCCTGTATCTTCTCTGTCTCTGTCCCTGTATCTTCTCTGTCCCTGTCCCTGTATCTTCTCTGTCCCTGTCCCTGTATCTTCTCTGTCCCTGTCTCTGTATCTTCTCTGTCTCTGTCCCTGTATCTTCTCTGGTCCCTGTATCTTCTCTGTCTCTGTCCCTGTATCTCTTCTCTGTCCCTGTATCTTCTCTGTCCCTGTCCCTGTATCTTCTCTGTCCCTGTATCTTCTCTGTCCCTGTATCTTCTCTGTCTCTGTCCCTGTATCTTCCCTGTCCCCTGTATCTTCTCTGTCCTGTATCTTCTATGTCCCTGTATCTTCTCTGTCCCTGTAAACTTCTCTGTCTCTGTCCTGTATCTTCTCTGTCCCTGTATCTTCTCTGTCCCTGTATCTTCTCTGTCCCTGTTTCTGTCCTAGTCTCTGTTTCTGTCTCTGTCCATGTCCCCTGTCTGTTCCTGTCTCTGTTCCTGTTCCTGTCTCTGTATCTTCTCTGTCCCTGTATCTTCTATGTCCCTGTCCCTGTATCTTCTCTGTCCCTGTATCTTCTCTGTCTCTGCCCCTGTATCTTCTCTGTCCCTGTATCTTCTCTGTCTCTGTCCCTGTATCTTCTCTGTCCCTGTATCTTCTCTGTCTCTGCCCCTGTATCTTCTCTGCCCCTGTATCTTCCCTGTCCCTGTATCTTCTCTGTCCCTGTATCTTCCCTGTCCCTGTATCTTCTCTGTCCCTGTATCTTCTCCGTCCCTGTATCTTCTCTGTCTCTGTCCCTGTATCTTCCCTGTCCCTGTATCTTCTCTGTCCCTGTATCTTCTATGTCCCTGTATCTTCTCTGTCCCTGTAACTTCTCTGTCCTCTGTCCCTGTATCTTCTCTGTCCCTGTGTCTTCTCTGGTCCCCTGTATCTTCTCTGTCCCTGTTTCTGTCCTAGTCTCTGTTTCTGTCTCTGTCCATGTCCCCTGTCTCTGTTCCTGTCTCTGTTCCTGTTCCTGTCTCTGTATCTTCTCTGTCCCTGTATCTTCTATGTCCCTGTCCCTGTATCTTCTCTGTCCCTGTATCTTCTCTGTCTCTGCCCCTGTATCTTCTCTGTCCCTGTATCTTCTCTGTCTCTGTCCCTGTATCTTCTCTGTCCCTGTATCTTCTCTGTCTCTGCCCCTGTATCTTCTCTGCCCCTGTATCTTCCCTGTCCCTGTATCTTCTCTGTCCCTGTATCTTCCCTGTCCCTGTATCTTCTCTGTCCCTGTATCTTCTCCGTCCCTGTATCTTCTCTGTCTCTGTCCCTGTATCTTCCCTGTCCCTGTATCTTCTCTGTCCCTGTATCTTCTCTGTCCCTGTCCCTGTATCTTCTCTGTCCCTGTCCCTGTATCTTCTCTGTCCCTGTCCCTGTATCTTCTCTGTCCCTGTCTCTGTATCTTCTCTGTCCCTGTATCTTCTCTGTCTCTGTCCCTGTATCTTCTCTGTCCCTGTCCCTGTATCTTCTCTGTCCCTGTCCCTGTATCTTCTCTGTCCCTGTCCCTGTATCTTCTCTGGCCCTGTATCTTCTCTGTCTCTGTCCCTGTATCTTCTCTGTCTCTGTCCCTGTATCTTCTCTGTCCCTGTCCCTGTATCTTCTCTGTCCCTGTCCCTGTATCTTCTCTGTCCCTGTATCTTCTCTGTCCCTGTATCTTCTCTGTCCCTGTATCTTCTATGTCCCTGTATCTTCTCTGTCCCTGTATCTTCTCTGTCTCTGTCCCTGTATCTTCTCTGTCCCTGTATCTTCTCTGCCCCTGTCCCTGTATCTTCTCTGTACCTGTCCCTGTATCTTCTCTGTCCCTGTTTCTGTCCTAGTCTCTGTCTCTGTCCATGTCCCCTGTCTCTGTTCCTGTCTATGTCCCTAGCCCCTGTCTCTGTTCCTATCTCTGTCCTTAGCCCTTGTCTCTGTTTCTGTGTCTGTTCCTGTTTCTGTCCTAGTCTTGGTTTATGACCATGTTCCTGTCTCGGTATCTTCTATGTCCCTGTATCTTCTATGTCCCTGTAGTCCTCTCTGTCCCTGTATCTTCTCTGTCCCTGCACCCTGTATCTTCTCTGTCTCTGTCCCTGTATCTTCTATGTCCCTGTCCCTGTATCTTCTCTGTCCCTGTATCTTCTCTGTCCCTGTATCTTCTCTGTCTCTGTCCCTGTATCTTCTCTGTCCCTGTATCTTCTATGTCCCTGTATCTTCTATGTCCCTGTATCTTCTCTGTCCCTGTCCCTGTATCTTCTCTGTCCCTGTATCTTCTCTGTCTCTGCCCCTGTCCCACTATCTTCTCTGTCCCTGTATCTTCTCTGTCCCTGTCTCTGTCCCTGTATCTTCTCTGTCCCTGTATCTTCTCTGTCTCTGTCCCTGTATCTTCTCTGTCCCTGTCCCTGTATCTTCTCTGTCCCTGTCCCTGTATCTTCTCTGTCCCTGTCTCTGTATCTTCTCTGTCTCTGTCCCTGTATCTTCTCTGTCCCTGTATCTTCTCTGTCTCTGTCCCTGTATCTTCTCTGTCCCTGTATCTTCTCTGTCCCTGTCCCTGTATCTTCTCTGTCCCTGTATCTTCTCTGTCCCTGTCCCTGTATCTTCTCTGTCCCTGTCCCTGTATCTTCTCTGTCCCTGTCTCTGTATCTTCTCTGTCTCTGTCCCTGTATCTTCTCTGTCCCTGTATCTTCTCTGTCTCTGTCCCTGTATCTTCTCTGTCCCTGTCCCTGTATCTTCTCTGTCCCTGTATCTTCTCTGTCCCTGTATCTTCTATGTCCCTGTATCTTCTCTGTCCCTGTAACTTCTCTGTCTCTGTTCCTGTTCCTGTCTCTGTATCTTCTCTGTCCTGTATCTTCTATGTCCCTGTTCCCTGTATCTTCTCTGTCTCTGCCCCTGTATCTTCTCTGTCCCTGTATCTTCTCTGTCTCTGTCCCTGTATCTTCTCTGTCCCTGTCCCTGTATCTTCTCTGTCCCTGTATCTTCTCTGTCCTCTGTCCCTGTATCTTCTCTGTCTCTGCCCCTGTATCTTCTCTGTCTCTGCCCCTGTATCTTCTCTGTCCCTGTATCTTCTCTGTCTCTGTCCCTGTATCTTCCCCTGTCCCTGTATCTTCTCTGTCCCTGTATCTTCCCTGTCCCTGTATCTTCCCTGTCCCTGTATCTTCTCTGTCCCTGTATCTTCTCCGTCCCTGTATCTTCTCCGTCCCTGTATCTTCCCTGTCCCTGTATCTTCTCTGTCCCTGTATCTTCTCTGTCCCTGTCCCTGTATCTTCTCTGTCCCTGTCCCTGTATCTTCTCTGTCCCTGTCTCTGTATCTTCTCTGTCTCTGTCCCTGTATCTTCTCTGTCCCTGTATCTTCTCTGTCTCTGTCCCTGTATCTTCTCTGTCCCTGTATCTTCTCTGTCCCTGTCCCTGTATCTTCTCTGTCCCTGTCCCTGTATCTTCTCTGTCCCTGTCCCTGTATCTTCTCTGTCCCTGTATCTTCTCTGTCCCTGTATCTTCTCTGTCCTGTATCTTCTATGTCCCTGTATCTTCTCTGTCCCTGTATCTTCTCTGTCTCTGTCCCTGTATATTCTCTGTCCCTGTATCTTCTCTGTCCCTGTATCTTCTCTGTCCCTGCATCTTCTCTGTCTCTGTCCCTGTATCTTCTCTGTCCCTGTTATCTTCTCTGTCCCTGTCCCTGTATCTTCTCTGTCTCTGTCCCTGTATCTTCTCTGTCTCTGTATCTTCTCTGTCCCTGTCCCTGTATCTTCTCTGTCCCTGTCCCTGTATCTTCTCTGTCCCTGTCTCTGTATCTTCTCTGTCTCTGTCCCTGTATCTTCTCTGTCCCTGTATCTTCTCTGTCTCTGTCCCTGTATCTTCTCTGTCCCTGTATCTTCTCTGTCCCTGTCCCTGTATCTTCTCTGGCCCTGTCCCCGTATCTTCTCTGTCCCTGTTTCTGTCCTAGTCTCTGTTTCTGTCTCTGTCCATGTCCCCTGTCTCTGTTCCTGTCTCTGTCCCTAGCCCCTGTCTCTGTTCCTGTCTCTGTCCTTAGCCCTTGTCTCTGTTTCTGTGTCTGTTCCTGTTTCTGTCCTAGTCTTGGTTTATGTCCATGTTCCTGTCTCTGTATCTTCTATGTCCCTGTATCTTCTATGTCCATGTATCTTCTCTGTCCCTGTATCTTCTCTGTCCCTGCACCCTGTATCTTCTCTGTCTCTGTCCCTGTATCTTCTATGTCCCTGTCCCTGTATCTTCTATGTCCCTGTCCCTGTATCTTCTCTGTCCCTGTATCTTCTCTGTCCCTGTCCCTGTATCTTCTCTGTCCCTGTATCTTCTCTGTCTCTGTCCCTGTATCTTCTCTGTCCCTGTATCTTCTATGTCCCTGTATCTTCTCTGTCCCTGTCCCTGTATCTTCTCTGTCCCTGTCCCTGTATCTTCTCTGTCCCTGTATCTTCTCTGTCTCTGCCCATGTCCCTGTATCTTCTCTGTCCCTGTCCCTGTATCTTCTCTGTCTCTGTCCCTGTATCTTCTCTGTCCCTGTCCCTGTATCTTCTCTGTCCCTGTCCCTGTATCTTCTCTGTCCCTGTCTCTGTATCTTCTCTGTCCCTGTCCCTGTATCTTCTCTGTCCCTGTCCCTGTATCTTCTCTGTCTCTGTCCCTGTATCTTCTCTGTCTCTGTCCCTGTATCTTCTCTGTCCCTGTCCCTGTATCTTCTCTGTCCCTGTCCCTGTATCTTCTCTGTCCCTGTCCCTGTATCTTCTCTGTCCCTGTCCCTGTATCTTCTCTGTCCCTGTCTCTGTATCTTCTCTGTCCCTGTATCTTCTCTGTCTCTGTCCCTGTATCTTCTCTGTCCCTGTCCCTGTATCTTCTCTGTCCCTGTCCCTGTATCTTCTCTGTCCCTGTATCTTCTCTGTCCCTGTATCTTCTCGGTCCCTGTATCTTCTATGTCCCTGTATCTTCTCTGTCCCTGTATCTTCTCTGTCCCTGTATCTTCTCTGTCTCTGTCCCTGTATCTTCTCTGTCCCTGTATCTTCTCTGCCCCTGTCCCTGTATCTTCTCTGTCCCTGTCCCTGTATCTTCTCTGTCCCTGTTTCTGTCCTAGTCTCTGTCTCTGTCCATGTCCCCTGTCTCTGTTCCTGTCTATGTCCCTAGCCCCTGTCTCTGTTCCTATCTCTGTCCTTAGCCCTTGTCTCTGTTTCTGTGTCTGTTCCTGTTTCTGTCCTAGTCTTGGTTTATGTCCATGTTCCTGTCTCTGTATCTTCTATGTCCCTGTATCTTCTATGTCCCTGTATCCTCTCTGTCCCTGTATCTTCTCTGTCTCTGTCCCTGTATCTTCTATGTCCCTGTCCCTGTATCTTCTCTGTCCCTGTATCTTCTCTGTCCCTGTATCTTCTCTGTCTCTGTCCCTGTATCTTCTCTGTCCCTGTATCTTCTATGTCCCTGTATCTTCTATGTCCCTGTATCTTCTATGTCCCTGTATCTTCTCTGTCCCTGTCCCTGTATCTTCTCTGTCCCTGTATCTTCTCTGTCTCTGCCCCTGTCCCTGTATCTTCTCTGTCCCTGTATCTTCTCTGTCCCTGTCTCTGTCCCTGTATCTTCTCTGTCCCTGTATCTTCTCTGTCTCTGTCCCTGTATCTTCTCTGTCCCTGTCCCTGTATCTTCTCTGTCCCTGTCCCTGTATCTTCTCTGTCCCTGTCTCTGTATCTTCTCTGTCTCTGTCCCTGTATCTTCTCTGTCCCTGTATCTTCTCTGTCTCTGTCCCTGTATCTTCTCTGTCCCTGTATCTTCTCTGTCCCTGTCCCTGTATCTTCTCTGTCCCTGTATCTTCTCTGTCCCTGTCCCTGTATCTTCTCTGTCCCTGTCTCTGTATCTTCTCTGTCTCTGTCCCTGTATCTTCTCTGTCCCTGTATCTTCTCTGTCTCTGTCCCTGTATCTTCTCTGTCCCTGTATCTTCTCTGTCCCTGTCCCTGTATCTTCTCTGTCCCTGTATCTTCTCTGTCCCTGTATCTTCTCTGTCTCTGTCCCTGTATCTTCTCTGTCTCTGTCCCTGTATCTTCTCTGTCCCTGTATCTTCTCTGTCCCTGTATCTTCTCTGTCCCTGTATCTTCTCTGTCCCTGTCCCTGTATCTTCTCTGTCCCTGTCCCTGTATCTTCTCTGTCCCTGTCCCTGTATCTTCTCTGTCCCTGTTTCTGTCCTAGTCTCTGTTTCTGTCTCTGTCCCCTGTCTCTGTTCCTGTCTCTGTTCCTGTTCCTGTCTCTGTATCTTCTCTGTCCCTGTATCTTCTATGTCCCTGTCCCTGTATCTTCTCTGTCCCTGTATCTTCTCTGTCCCTGTATCTTCTCTGTCCCTGTATCTTCTCTGTCCCTGTATCTTCTCTGTCTCTGTATCTTCTCTGTCTCTGTATCTTCTCTGTCTCTGTCCCTGTATCATCCCTGTCCCTGTATCTTCTCTGTCCCTGTATCTTCCCTGTCCCTGTATCTTCTCTGTCCCTGTATCTTCTCCGTCCCTGTATCTTCTCTGTCTCTGTCCCTGTATCTTCCCTGTCCCTGTATCTTCTCTGTCCCTGTATCTTCTATGTCCCTGTATCTTCTCTGTCCCTGTAACTTCTCTGTCTCTGTTCCTGTTCCTGTCTCTGTATCTTCTCTGTCCCTGTATCTTCTATGTCCCTGTCCCTGTATCTTCTCTGTCTCTGCCCCTGTATCTTCTCTGTCCCTGTATCTTCTCTGTCTCTGTCCCTGTATCTTCTCTGTCCCTGTCCCTGTATCTTCTCTGTCCCTGTATCTTCTCTGTCTCTGTCCCTGTATCTTCTCTGTCTCTGTCCCTGTATCTTTTCTGTCTCTGCCCCTGTATCTTCTCTGTCTCTGCCCCTGTATCTTCTCTGTCCCTGTATCTTCTCTGTCTCTGTCCCTGTATCTTCCCTGTCCCTGTATCTTCTCTGTCCCTGTATCTTCCCTGTCCCTGTATCTTCTCTGTCCCTGTATCTTCTCCGTCCCTGTATCTTCTCTGTCTCTGTCCCTGTATCTTCCCTGTCCCTGTATCTTCTCTGTCCCTGTAACTTCTCTGTCTCTGTCCCTGTATCTTCTCTGTCCCTGTATCTTCTCTGTCCCTGTATCTTCCCTGTCCCTGTATCTTCTCTGTCCCTGTATCTTCCCTGTCCCTGTATCTTCCCTGTCCCTGTATCTTCTCTGTCCCTGTATCTTCTCCGTCCCTGTATCTTCTCCGTCCCTGTATCTTCCCTGTCCCTGTATCTTCTCTGTCCCTGTATCTTCTCTGTCCCTGTCCCTGTATCTTCTCTGTCCCTGTCCCTGTATCTTCTCTGTCCCTGTCTCTGTATCTTCTCTGTCTCTGTCCCTGTATCTTCTCTGTCCCTGTATCTTCTCTGTCTCTGTCCTGTATCTTCTCTGTCCCTGTATCTTCTCTGTCCCTGTCCCTGTATCTTCTCTGTCCCTGTCCCTGTATCTTCTCTGTCCCTGTCCCTGTATCTTCTCTGTCCCTGTATCTTCTCTGTCCCTGTATCTTCTCTGTCCCTGTATCTTCTATGTCCCTGTATCTTCTCTGTCCCTGTATCTTCTCTGTCTCTGTCCCTGTATATTCTCTGTCCCTGTATCTTCTCTGTCCCTGTATCTTCTCTGTCCCTGCATCTTCTCTGTCTCTGTCCCTGTATCTTCTCTGTCCCTGTATCTTCTCTGTCCCTGTCCCTGTATCTTCTCTGTCTCTGTCCCTGTATCTTCTCTGTCTCTGTATCTTCTCTGTCCCTGTCCCTGTATCTTCTCTGTCCCTGTCCCTGTATCTTCTCTGTCCCTGTCTCTGTATCTTCTCTGTCTCTGTCCCTGTATCTTCTCTGTCCCTGTATCTTCTCTGTCTCTGTCCCTGTATCTTCTCTGTCCCTGTATCTTCTCTGTCCCTGTCCCTGTATCTTCTCTGGCCCTGTCCCCGTATCTTCTCTGTCCCTGTTTCTGTCCTAGTCTCTGTTTCTGTCTCTGTCCATGTCCCCTGTCTCTGTTCCTGTCTCTGTCCCTAGCCCCTGTCTCTGTTCCTGTCTCTGTCCTTAGCCCTTGTCTCTGTTTCTGTGTCTGTTCCTGTTTCTGTCCTAGTCTTGGTTTATGTCCATGTTCCTGTCTCTGTATCTTCTATGTCCCTGTATCTTCTATGTCCATGTATCTTCTCTGTCCCTGTATCTTCTCTGTCCCTGCACCCTGTATCTTCTCTGTCTCTGTCCCTGTATCTTCTATGTCCCTGTCCCTGTATCTTCTATGTCCCTGTCCCTGTATCTTCTCTGTCCCTGTATCTTCTCTGTCCCTGTCCCTGTATCTTCTCTGTCCCTGTATCTTCTCTGTCTCTGTCCCTGTATCTTCTCTGTCCCTGTATCTTCTATGTCCCTGTATCTTCTCTGTCCCTGTCCCTGTATCTTCTCTGTCCCTGTCCCTGTATCTTCTCTGTCCCTGTATCTTCTCTGTCTCTGCCATGTCCCTGTATCTTCTCTGTCCCTGTCCCTGTATCTTCTCTGTCTCTGTCCCTGTATCTTCTCTGTCCCTGTCCCTGTATCTTCTCTGTCCCTGTCCCTGTATCTTCTCTGTCCCTGTCTCTGTATCTTCTCTGTCCCTGTCCCTGTATCTTCTCTGTCCCTGTCCCTGTATCTTCTCTGTCTCTGTCCCTGTATCTTCTCTGTCTCTGTCCCTGTATCTTCTCTGTCCCTGTCCCTGTATCTTCTCTGTCCCTGTCCCTGTATCTTCTCTGTCCCTGTCCCTGTATCTTCTCTGTCCCTGTCCCTGTATCTTCTCTGTCCCTGTCTCTGTATCTTCTCTGTCCCTGTATCTTCTCTGTCTCTGTCCCTGTATCTTCTCTGTCCCTGTCCCTGTATCTTCTCTGTCCCTGTCCCTGTATCTTCTCTGTCCCTGTATCTTCTCTGTCCCTGTATCTTCTCGGTCCCTGTATCTTCTATGTCCCTGTATCTTCTCTGTCCCTGTATCTTCTCTGTCCCTGTATCTTCTCTGTCTCTGTCCCTGTATCTTCTCTGTCCCTGTATCTTCTCTGCCCCTGTCCCTGTATCTTCTCTGTCCCTGTCCCTGTATCTTCTCTGTCCCTGTTTCTGTCCTAGTCTCTGTCTCTGTCCATGTCCCCTGTCTCTGTTCCTGTCTATGTCCCTAGCCCCTGTCTCTGTTCCTATCTCTGTCCTTAGCCCTTGTCTCTGTTTCTGTGTCTGTTCCTGTTTCTGTCCTAGTCTTGGTTTATGTCCATGTTCCTGTCTCTGTATCTTCTATGTCCCTGTATCTTCTATGTCCCTGTATCCTCTCTGTCCCTGTATCTTCTCTGTCTCTGTCCCTGTATCTTCTATGTCCCTGTCCCTGTATCTTCTCTGTCCCTGTATCTTCTCTGTCCCTGTATCTTCTCTGTCTCTGTCCCTGTATCTTCTCTGTCCCTGTATCTTCTATGTCCCTGTATCTTCTATGTCCCTGTATCTTCTATGTCCCTGTATCTTCTCTGTCCCTGTCCCTGTATCTTCTCTGTCCCTGTATCTTCTCTGTCTCTTGCCCCTGTCCCTGTATCTTCTCTGTCCCTGTATCTTCTCTGTCCCTGTCTCTGTCCCTGTATCTTCTCTGTCCCTGTATCTTCTCTGTCTCTGTCCCTGTATCTTCTCTGTCCCTGTCCCTGTATCTTCTCTGTCCCTGTCCCTGTATCTTCTCTGTCCCTGTCTCTGTATCTTCTCTGTCTCTGTCCCTGTATCTTCTCTGTCCCTGTATCTTCTCTGTCTCTGTCCCTGTATCTTCTCTGTCCCTGTATCTTCTCTGTCCTGTCCCTGTATCTTCTCTGTCCCTGTATCTTCTCTGTCCCTGTCCCTGTATCTTCTCTGTCCCTGTCTCTGTATCTTCTCTGTCTCTGTCCCTGTATCTTCTCTGTCCCTGTATCTTCTCTGTCTCTGTCCCTGTATCTTCTCTGTCCCTGTATCTTCTCTGTCCCTGTCCCTGTATCTTCTCTGTCCCTGTATCTTCTCTGTCCCTGTATCTTCTCTGTCTCTGTCCCTGTATCTTCTCTGTCTCTGTCCCTGTATCTTCTCTGTCCCTGTATCTTCTCTGTCCCTGTATCTTCTCTGTCCCTGTATCTTCTCTGTCCCTGTCCCTGTATCTTTCTCTGTCCCTGTCCTGTATCTTCTCTGTCCCTGTCCTGTATCTTCTCTGTCCCTGTTTCTGTCCTAGTCTCTGTTTCTGTCTCTGTCCCCTGTCTCTGTTCCTGTCTCTGTTCCTGTTCCTGTCTCTGTATCTTCTCTGTCCCTGTATCTTCTATGTCCCTGTCCCTGTATCTTCTCTGTCCCTGTATCTTCTCTGTCCCTGTATCTTCTCTGTCCCTGTATCTTCTCTGTCCTGTATCTTCTCTGTCTCTGTATCTTCTCTGTCTCTGTATCTTCTCTGTCTCTGTCCCTGTATCATCCTGTCCCTGTATCTTCTCTGTCCCTGTATCTTCCCTGTCCCTGTATCTTCTCTGTCCCTGTATCTTCTCCGTCCCTGTATCTTCTCTGTCTCTGTCCCTGTATCTTCCCTGTCCCTGTATCTTCTCTGTCCCTGTATCTTCTATGTCCTGTATCTTCTCTGTCCCTGTAACTTCTCTGTCTCTGTCCTGTTCCTGTCTCTGTATCTTCTCTGTCCTGTATCTTCTATGTCCCTGTCCCTGTATCTTCTCTGTCTCTGCCCCTGTATCTTCTCTGTCCCTGTATCTCTCTGTCTCTGTCCCTGTATCTTCTCTGTCCCTGTCCCTGTATCTTCTCTGTCCCTGTATCTTCTCTGTCTCTGTCCCTGTATCTTCTCTGTCTCTGTCCCTGTATCTTTTCTGTCTCTGCCCCTGTATCTTCTCTGTCTCTGCCCTGTATCTTCTCTGTCCCTGTATCTTCTCTGTCTCTGTCCCTGTATCTTCCCTGTCCCTGTATCTTCTCTGTCCCTGTATCTTCCCTGTCCCTGTATCTTCTCTGTCCCTGTATCTTCTCCGTCCCTGTATCTTCTCTGTCTCTGTCCCTGTATCTTCCCTGTCCCTGTATCTTCTCTGTCCCTGTAACTTCTCTGTCTCTGTCCCTGTATCTTCTCTGTCCCTGTATCTTCTCTGTCCCTGTATCTTCTCTGTCCCTGTTCTGTCCTAGTCTCTGTTTCTGTCTGTCCCATGTCCCCTGTCTCTGTTTCCTGTCTCTGTTCCTGTTCCTGTCTCTGTATCTTCTCTGTCCCTGTATCTTCTATGTCCCTGTCCCTGCATCTTCTCTGTCCCTGTATCTTCTCTGTCTCTGCCCCTGTATCTTCTCTGTCCCTGTATCTTCTCTGTCTCTGTCCCTGTATCTTCTCTGTCCCTGTATCTTCTCTGTCTCTGCCCCTGTATCTTCTCTGCCCCTGTATCTTCCCTGTCCCTGTATCTTCTCTGTCCCTGTATCTTCCCTGTCCCTGTATCTTCTCTGTCCTGTATCTTCTCCGTCCCTGTATCTTCTCTGTCTCTGTCCCTGTATCTTCCCTGTCCCTGTATTTCTCTGTCCCTGTATCTTCTCTGTCCCTGTCCCTGTATCTTCTCTGTCCCTGTCCCTGTATCTTCTCTGTCCCTGTCCCTGTATCTTCTCTGTCCCTGTCTCTGTATCTTCTCTGTCCCTGTATCTTCTCTGTCTCTGTCCCTGTATCTTCTCTGTCCCTGTCCCTGTATCTTCTCTGTCCTGTCCCTGTATCTTCTCTGTCCCTGTCCCTGTATCTTCTCTGTCCCTGTCCCTGTATCTTCTCTGGCCCTGTATCTTCTCTGTCTCTGTCCCTGTATCTTCTCTGTCTCTGTCCCTGTATCTTCTCTGTCCCTGTCCCTGTATCTTCTCTGTCCCTGTCCCTGTATCTTCTCTGTCCCTGTATCTTCTCTGTCCCTGTATCTTCTCTGTCCCTGTATCTTCTATGTCCCTGTATCTTCTCTGTCCCTGTATCTTCTCTGTCTCTGTCCCTGTATCTTCTCTGTCCCTGTATCTTCTCTGCCCCTGTCCCTGTATCTTCTCTGTACCTGTCCCTGTATCTTCTCTGTCCCTGTTTCTGTCCTAGTCTCTGTCTCTGTCCATGTCCCCTGTCTCTGTTCCTGTCTATGTCCCTAGCCCCTGTCTCTGTTCCTATCTCTGTCCTTAGCCCTTGTCTCTGTTTCTGTGTCTGTTCCTGTTTCTGTCCTAGTCTTGGTTTATGACCATGTTCCTGTCTCTGTATCTTCTATGTCCCTGTATCTTCTATGTCCCTGTATCCTCTCTGTCCCTGTATCTTCTCTGTCCCTGCACCCTGTATCTTCTCTGTCTCTGTCCCTGTATCTTCTATGTCCCTGTCCCTGTATCTTCTCTGTCCCTGTATCTTCTCTGTCCCTGTATCTTCTCTGTCTCTGTCCCTGTATCTCTCTGTCCTGTATCTTCTATGTCCCTGTATCTTCTATGTCCCTGTATCTTCTCTGTCCTGTCCCTGTATCTTCTCTGTCCCTGTATCTTCTCTGTCTGCCCTGTCCCTGTATCTTCTCTGTCCCTGTATCTTCTCTGTCCCTGTCTCTGTCCCTGTATCTTCTCTGTCCCTGTATCTTCTCTGTCTCTGTCCCTGTATCTTCTCTGTCCCTGTCCCTGTATCTTCTCTGTCCCTGTCCCGTATCTTCTCTGTCCCTGTTCTGTATCTTCTCTGTCTCTGTCCCTGTATCTTCTCTGTCCCTGTATCTTCTCTGTCTCTGTCCCTGTATCTTCTCTGTCCCTGTATCTTCTCTGTCCCTGTCCCTGTATCTTCTCTGTCCCTGTATCTTCTCTGTCCCTGTCCCTGTATCTTCTCTGTCCCTGTCCCTGTATCTTCTCTGTCCCTGTCTCTGTATCTTCTCTGTCTCGTCCCTGTATCTTCTCTGTCCCTGTATCTTCTCTGTCTCTGTCCTGTATCTTCTCTGTCCCTGTATCTTCTCTGTCTCTGTCCCTGTATCTTCTCTGTCCCTGTCCCTGTATCTTCTCTGTCCCTGTATCTTCTCTGTCCCTGTATCTTCTCTGTCCCTGTAACTTCTCTGTCTCTGTTCCTGTTCCTGTCTCTGTATCTTCTCTGTCCCTGTATCTTCTATGTCCCTGTCCCTGTATCTTCTCTGTCTCTGCCCCTGTATCTTCTCTGTCCCTGTATCTTCTCTGTCTCTGTCCTGTATCTTCTCTGTCCCTGTCCCTGTATCTTCTCTGTCCCTGTATCTCTGTCTCTGTCCCTGTATCTTCTCTGTCTCTGCCCCTGTATCTTCTCTGTCTCTGCCCTGTATCTTCTCTGTCCCTGTATCTTCTCTGTCTCTGTCCCTGTATCTTCCCTGTCCCTGTATCTTCTCTGTCCCTGTATCTTCCCTGTCCCTGTATCTTCCCTGTCCCTGTATCTTCTCTGTCCCTGTATCTTCTCCGTCCCTGTATCTTCTCCGTCCCTGTATCTCCCTGTCCCTGTATCTTCTCTGTCCCTGTATCTTCTCTGTCCCTGTCCCTGTATCTTCTCTGTCCCTGTCCCTGTATCTTCTCTGTCCCTGTCTCTGTATCTTCTCTGTCTCTGTCCCTGTATCTTCTCTGTCCCTGTATCTTCTCTGTCTCTGTCCCTGTATCTTCTCTGTCCCTGTATCTTCTCTGTCCCTGTCCCTGTATCTTCTCTGTCCCTGTCCCTGTATCTTCTCTGTCCCTGTCCCTGTATCTTCTCTGTCCCTGTCCCTGTATCTTCTCTGTCCCTGTATCTTCTCTGTCCCTGTATCTTCTCTGTCCCTGTATCTTCTATGTCCCTGTATCTTCTCTGTCCCTGTATCTTCTCTGTCTCTGTCCCTGTATATTCTCTGTCCCTGTATCTTCTCTGCCTGTATCTTCTCTGTCCCTGCATCTTCTCTGTCTCTGTCCCTGTATCTTCTCTGTCCCTGTATCTTCTCTGTCCCTGTCCCTGTATCTTCTCTGTCTCTGTCCCTGTATCTTCTCTGTCTCTGTCCCTGTATCTTCTCTGTCCCTGTCCTGTATCTTCTCTGTCCCTGTCCCTGTATCTTCTCTGTCCCTGTCTCTGTATCTTCTCTGTCTCTGTCCCTGTATCTTCTCTGTCCCTGTATCTTCTCTGTCTCTGTCCCTGTATCTTCTCTGTCCCTGTCCCTGTATCTTCTCTGGCCCTGTCCCCGTATCTTCTCTGTCCCTGTTTCTGTCCTAGTCTCTGTTTCTGTCTCTGTCCATGTCCCCGGTCTCTGTTCCTGTCTCTGTCCCTAGTAGCCCCTGTCTCTGTTCCTGTTCTTGTCCTTAGCCTTGTCTCTGTTCTGTGTCTGTTCCTGTTTCTGTCCTAGTCTTGGTTTTGTCCATGTTCTGTCTCTGTATCTTCTAGTCCCTGTATCTTCTATGTCCATGTATCTTCTCTGTCCCTGTATCTTCTCTGTCCCTGCACCCTGTATCTTCTCTG
>NW_022265162.1:0-17491 GCF_002021735.2 Oncorhynchus kisutch | reverse complement strand
CTTTCGCTGCCTGTCACCACGCGCTGCTTGGTCCGTGTGTGTGGGTGATTCTGTTACGTTTCTTCTTTTTCTTCCGTCGAAGGAGAGTCGGACCAAAATGCAGCGTGGTTAGTTCGATACATGTTTAATGAAATGAATAAACACGACAAAATACAAAAACAAGAAACGGAACGTGAAAACCTATACAGCCTTTTTTTATATTTTTTTTATAAAAAATTATTTATTACTTCAATACCATTCATTCTTTACAACTCATAATTTTCATACTACTTCATCAACAATGGTATTTTAATTTAACTAAACAAAACAAAAACCCCAAACAAACCTCAGGGGAGCATCTTCCCTCCCTGTCACCCTACAAACTACCTTTCCCTATCTCCACGTCCCTAATCTATCCCCTTACAAATCTAAATGACCCAGCCCTAAACCCCCTTCCACCTCTCCCGAGCAGCATGCTGCCCCCACTTCCTCTCCTCCCTCTTCATCCTCCCCTCAAATCTCCTTCCACCCTCCTCACTATCCCTTCCACCCCCCAATCTCTCCCTGTCTTCACCATGTTCTGCCTGGCTTCCCACAGCCCCCGTTTAAAGAGACTCATGAGAAGCCAGAGCAGAAACCTGTCCCTATCGTCCCTCTCGCTCTCCCTACACCTCTCTCTAACCTGGCCCACGTCAATACAAAATCCCCCCTTACCAAACATAACAACACCCGTGCCCTAGCCCATACTACTCCGGCAAAGGCACAGTCCCAAAAGACATGGCGCACAGTCTCCTCCCTGCCACAAGAGGATCTTGGACAGGGGGGGATTGCACCAAACTATACCGGTACATGATGGAACGTACCGGCAAGCACTTATGGAGGCTCAACCAATTCAGGTCCTTGAGCCTGTTGTCCAGACCCCGCGCCTGCACTCCCTCCCAGACCACTTCCGAGATGCCCACTACAGGCGCCGGGACTCCCTGCCTTTCTGACCTCCTCGTACAGGTGCCTGTGATCAAAACCTACTCGGGCAACTTCAACCTCAGGGTGTGCACGCAGCCACTTGGCCGCATGACCAAAGTGCCACGGCAGCTGTTCCGCCCGAGGACCCGTGTTAGACCACACCATTACGCTTCTCGCCTGATACGAGAAGAAACACCCGCAGGAGGTAACCGGACGGGTGTATCACTGGATGAGCAATCTCTGTTAACAAGAAAGAAACAAAAATTGCGTCCAGCTTGAGGGGGAAATGTGGTACCCCCCTACCTCCCTCCCTGATGGGACAGAGCATGCGTGCCCTGGCGACCCACTCGCACCTGCCACTCCACATGAACTGAAACACAAGCCTCACTAGAGGCCTCCTCAGACAAGCCGGCAATGGGTAGATGTACGCCAAATACAAAAGAGACGGCAACACATCCACCTTTAGGACCAGGACTTTGCCCATAAAAGACAAATACTAGCCTTCCACATTGCTAGCTTCCTCTGTACCACTGCGATACGCATGTTCCAGTTTAGCGTCGCTGAGCTGGAGGTCTCAAAATGGACCCCGAGAATCCTCAGGGCCCCCTCACAGAGAGATAACCCCCCGGGCACATCCGTTCTACCGCGCCATCTACCGAAAAACTTGACGGAAGACTTTGCATGGTTCAGAACCGCTCCCGACGCTCGGGTGAAATCCCCAAAGATGGCAAGGGACCTTGTCAGGCACGAGTCCTTGCACAGCAGCAAGGAAGTGTCGTCGGCGCACTGCGTCATCTTAACACGCAGCCCACCACTTCCAGGGATCAACAAGCCTTCCACCCCTGTGTCTGCCCTAATGGCAGCCCCCAGAGGCTCCATGTACAGAACGAAGAGGAGAGCGAGAGTGGGCACCCCTGCCTGACCCCAGACGAGAGGTCAAAAACGTCACCCAAGTGACTATTTACACTAACTCGGCACCCCGCTCCGACATATAATGTACGAATCCATCCTATGAACTTCTCCCCAAATCCTAATCAACCTAACACTCTGAATAAAAAGGATCTATTCACGCGATCAAAGGCTTTCGCCTGATCTAGCGCTGCTACCATTAAAGGCAGTCCTCTATCTTCAACCCAAGCGATGGAGTCCCTGATTAACTGTAGGTTCCATCTAATAGAGCCCTCTACCCGCACGTCTGATCCTCATGAACGATGTAGGGAAGGGCTGTGTGCAACCGGTCTGCTAAAACCTTTGCAAGTAGCTTGTAATCTACGCACAGCATGGTCAATGGCCGCCAGTTGCCAAGGTCTGTTACTTCCCCCTTCTTATATAAAAGTGACAGCACACCAACAGCCATTGATCCCCCGGGACCCCCGTCTCAAGGATGGCCTTCAAGACTTCGAGGACCACTGGTCCAAGTATACCCCAAAACTTGAGATAAAACTCAGCCGGCAGCCCATCCATCCCAGGCACCTTCCCTTTTCCCATCCTCCTAAGAGCGCTCTCAACCTCTTCTAGTGAAATCTGGGCCTCCATCACTTCTCTAATGTCCTCCGGGAACCGCCTGGACAAGTGTTCTAAAAACACATTTCCCTGCTCTACATCTATTTCCCTTTCCTTAAATAAACCTTGGAAATGATCAGTTGTCACCCTGACCATATCCTCTGGTTCTCTAACTATACTACCATTTTCTTCCCTAATGCCATGCATTACCTTCCTACTCTGTCTGGCCCTAACCGACTTAAAGAACATAGCGGAACAAGTCTCATTGTGTTCTAGAAAGCCACTATGCGCACGCTCCAGGAAAGCTCGAGCCTTCCTCTCCTGCAACTCCCTGAGCTGCGCCTTTAGGGTAGCGGATCTCTCCCAGTCAAACGACCCGCCGAGGTTGCCTGCCTCATACTCGAGTTCAATTAACCTTTGGATACGATCCACCTCCCTCCTCTCCTCCCTTTTTTTCCTCTTGCAATACCCTATTATAAAAGCCCTAATCCTCACCTTAACTAATTCCCACCACTCTAACACCCCCTCGCACATGGACCGGAGGCCTTCAAGCCTCCAAAAGAAATCATAAAACCCGTCAACAAAGCCTGCTCCTCCAGCCACATCCCGATCTAACTTCCAGTACCCCCCTACCAAGAGGGCAGAACTGGCGACCCCCCACCTGCAGGAAGCACCCCGTCGTGATCCCGAAAAGAAACAGGCAAACAGCCGCCCAGACAAACTTACCCAAAGACCTGGGTACAAAAATATAGTCGAGCCTTCCGCTCAACCCCCCTTGAGTTGCGCCATGTAGGACCGGCCATTTTCGGAGTAGTGTGCAGACCACCATCAACCAGACCATGGCAAGCCATTAGCCTGGTAATGGCGCCCTGCCACTGCTATCCCCCCCTATTCCTAAATCTGTATTAAAATCCCCCCCTATCACTAATTTCCTATTTGTGACACACAGGGGCGTCAGACAGTCCACCATCTCCCTCCTGTCTGCCACCACCTGTGGCCCATACACCACCACTAATCTAAATTACAATCCCTTATCGTGACCATCCACCCCTATAACCCTCCCCTGCATTACCACAAAAGAATCCTCCACTTTTACCTCCCTGTGCCCACACAAAATCCCTACCCCCGATGAGTGCACCCCCCCAATACCCCAAACCGACTCCCCCTTGTCCCACTCCCTCTTAAACCTACTAACATCCCCTCCATCCCTCAGGTGAACCTCCTGTAAAAAACAAAAATCAAACCCCACACCCTCCAAATAACTAAAAACCGCCCTCCTCTTAACAAAATCCCTTAAACCCCTTACATTTAAAGTAACAAAAGTAAAATTAGACCCCATGAAAGAATCAAATAAAAACATGTAATACACTCAAATTCTAAACCCAGACAGAAAAAAAATCAAAAACAGGAGACTCACCCGATGCTCCCCTGCTCCATATCTACCGGTGAAAACACCATCCGTACTCCCGACATCCCCCCCTCTTCCTCCATCTCACCAACCCAGGATGCAGGAATAGTGTTTGGCTCCGGGGTGCCCTGCACCCTGGGTCTACCCCCACAATCCTCCCCCTCCCCAGTGCTGCAGCTGGATTGGAAAAAATCGGGGAGGCTGAGTCCCCAAACAAAAAACTCCCCACCTCCTCCTGTACCCAGTCCTGAGTCTTGTTAGGTGTGTCCCCACCCAACAGAAGTTGAGGGCCAGGGGAAACCAGCAGCAACCCAGAGATTTCTCCCACCCCCATCACTCTCTTGGCCATCCCCTCCCTCTCACTGTCGGCCAATCGCACCCTCCTCTTCATTCTCTTCTTTGGTGATGGCAGCAGTGGAGAGATACCACCCTCCCCCCCCACCAGCTCCTCCACCATACCCCTCATCTCTTCCACAGGGCACTTTTCCCCCCAGTCCACTGGCTCTTCCACCGTTCTCCTCTCCAACACTCCTCCCTCGCTTTTCTTCTCTCTCATGCGCTCCTCCACTAGGTTGCCTTCTTCCGCCGCTTTTTCCTGGTTCTCCTACTCCCGTGCCTTCGTTTCCTTCTCTCTTCCATACGCCGTTCTTGCTCCTCCTCCTTCCTTGCGGCCTTCCCCTCTGGACCTGTACTCTGGTCATGAGGCTTGCTTCCTTCCCCTCCTCTTCTTCCCCCATCCCCCGCTCCCCCCCCAGCCGCAGACGCATATGACCTCTGACGAGCCGGGCACCCCCGCCACAGGTGTGCTGACGAGCCACACCCATGGCACGCCTTAGGCTTGTCACAATCCTTCGCCTCGTGTTCCTCAGATCCACAAAATCTGCATTTTCTTGTGCTGCACGAGGCGAATATGTGGCCGTAGGCCATACAGCGCCTGCCAAAATGGGGGCTGACGTTTGCATTAAAACAACGTCCCCTGTCAGCCCCTAGGGAGAACATAGCAGGAGGATGGATGTAGCCACCATGTCCCTTTGGGTCCTCTTGAGGAGGGCCTGGAAGCCTCCTCCTCCAATTCCCAAAACCAAGGGAGTCTTTGAGGTGCCTGCTGAGGAGACGTTATCCATGTATCTCCCAGAAAGGCCCTCACCTCTTCATCCTTAACGTATGGGTTGTAAATGTGACAGTTACAACCCTAAAGTTATTCTTCGCCAGGCTTGTTATTTCCATAGTGGCTCATCGGCCTCTCGCCTCCCACTGCTCTTGCCCTTCTCAGGATATCATCGTTGTTCTCCTCTGTATATAGTGCCACGTCGTATGATCCCTCCAACGGGTTGCCTTGGAAACAAAACACGTCCTTCACCGTCAGCTTTAGAATCCCCATCAATATTATCCTTCCAAAAGTTTCCCGTCCTAAAGGCTCCAACTCTTTTCCTTCCAAGCAAAAAAATCGTGTTGGCCAGCCCAATCCCAGGGACCGACCGTGTTGATGTATTTTGCACCATCTCCGCAAGGAGAATGGCGCTCGTTCTCTTCTCTTCCAAAACAATGAAAAAGAAAATCCAAAGTGACTGAGAGCCTATCTGGTGACAACAAACACTGAGACAGGAACAATCACCCCACAAACACACAGTGAAACCCAGGCTACCTAAATATGGTTTCCCAATCAGAGACAACGAGAATCACCTGACTCTGATTGAGAACCTCAGGCAGCCATAGACTATGCTAGGACACCCCTACTCAGCCACAATCCCAATACCTACTAAAACCCCAAATACCACAACACAAACCAAAATAACCCCATGTCACACCCTGGCCTGACCCAAATAAATATATCAACACAAAATACTAAGACCAGGGCGTGACACATACATTTTCCCTGACACCCAAAAGTACTTGTTACATTTTGAATGCTTACTGTAGCAGGACAGGAAAATTGTCAAATTCACGCACTTAAAGAGAAAATCCCTGGTCATCCCTACTGCCTCTGATTTGACAGACTCATTAAAACACAAACGCCTGTTTGTAAATTATGTGTGTGCCCCTAGCTATCTGTTAATTTTAAAAAAAGAAAATTGTGCTGTCTGGTTTGCTTAATATAAGGAATTTGAAATTAATTATACCTTTAAACCTCTTAAAGAGGCTGCGAATTTTTGCAGCTTTTTGTTAAAATCGCGCAAAATTTCAACGTCCTGCTACTCATGCCAGGAATATAGTATATGCATATGATTAGTATGTGTGGATAGAAAACACTCTGTAGTCTCTAAAACTGGTTAAATCATGTCTGTGACTATAACAGAACGTGTGTAGGAGGCAAAATCCCAAGGAAAACTATTCACAAAAAACACACAAAAAATCATCCTCCGCCAGTCTCTGTATGTCTATGGCAAGGGAAAATAGATAGCGTCCAGTTTACAATGCATACAGCTCCACCGATGTCGCCAGTACTGGCAATTGAGTTGAAAGTTTATCCTTGGTTAGATGAGGAATAGGCACTTCCTGTCTTCGGGTACACCGGGGGAAGTTATGGAAGGGAGAATATGGACCATGATTCAAGACTTGCTGCTATCGAATACAGATCGCCCCGTGATCAATTTGATCGATTATTAACATTACTAATACCTAAGTTGGATTACAAAAGTAGTTTGAAGTGTTTTGTCAAAGTTTATAGGCAACTTTTTTTAATTTTAAAAAATGACGTTTGCGTTTTGGAAAGCAGTTTTTTCCTGATCAGACGGGCTTCATAAATGGACATTTTGGGTACATGGACGGATTTAATCGAACAAAAGACCAATTGTGATGTTTATGGGACATATAGGAGTGCTAACAAAGAAGCTTGTCAAGGTAATGAATGTTTTATATTTTATTTTCTGCGTTTTTGTGTAGCGCCGGCTACGCTAATTATTCCTGTTTACGTCCCCTTTGGGTATTTCGGGGGTTGCATGCTATCAGGTTGACGAAGACGGCTGCACAGAACTGTTTCTTAGCGATGGTGGTTATGATAGTGTTTAGGACCTTGAGCGTCTGATTGAATTAAACCATGCAACTCATTAATAACCTTGGGCACCACGGAAGCATGTTTATAGAGCTGCTGTCTTCCGAATAAAAACCTTGAGAAGCTATGCTACCATAAATACAGAATCTTTTGCATTTTAATACCCGCCCATTCGGAAAAGGAAAATGCAAGATATATATTTACTCAGAGCTGCACTTCGATAGATGAAAGACCGGTTTGCCCAGCAGAGATCGCCATTGTCCTTTGAAGAATCTTTCTGGTCGTAGTGTTGTAGAGCGGATACATTGAAGTACCCTGTCGTTCTTAGGAGATCGCCTGTCCTTTCCTAGGCCACGTACATTTACAGCTGCAGCTGATTAATGCGACATCTAGGATCTATCACTTCTTCTTAGAAAATAATAGTCAAAGCTCATACCAAGCTGCCATAACCAGCTTGTGCTATATTTCTGGTGGTCTAGTCGAAATTCACCATTTTAGCATGGTGATCGTCACCTCCATGTTGAAATTCGCCCTTCTAAACATTCGGACAGCAGTTCCTCACATTTCTGGAACTAAATGTTAATGATTGTTACCGGGGGCTTTTGTACTGGGGAGGATAAGGGGCATGTTTCACCTTCTAACCAACATCTGTGCTCCCGTGGGGTGGGGTTACTGATTGATCATAAGTTAACTTATGAAACAATTCTCTCATTTTAGAAGCTAAAATCACATTTTATCTTCTCACAAATAGTTTCATGTTTAATCACAAAATTTGCAACATTTTGATGTAAATCTGACAACTAGAATGTGTAGACTTTTCAAAGATACAATTCTGTCGTCCTATCATCAGTAACAATCTACCAAAACAATGACTGATCTGACATCATATTCTTTAAGTACCAACGGACCCTTCCATTTCAGAAATATTGTATCATGTTCAAATTTTTGATGTTACCATCATGTAGAGTCTTTCTCTGTGGTAACAAAAGGGCTTTCCAAAAGTCCATTCTGTAGAGTGGAGAAAGAGTTTCGGTATTTATGATAGGTCATAAACTGGTGGTGGTGGGGGGGTCCTGCAAGAAGCAAACAAACATAAAAAAAGACAGTGGGTTTTCCTGGTTGTGGGTCATCGTTGCTGTCCCCCTCTGGTGGTTTACCTTGGTAGGGTTTCTGGATGCTGCAACGTACCACAGGAATGGCCAGGGGATGTTAGGCTTGGTTTCTGTCCAGCACTTTGGTGACATCAGCTGATGTAAGAAGGGCTTTATTATAAAGAATTTGATTGATTGATTGATGTCCGGGTTGGGGATCGCCGTTCCGGACCTGTCGTCTGGTCATCCAGACTGGAGGATCTGGGCAGTAATTTAGGCAGATGTTAACAACACACACACACTCACAAATATATAATTATGTTTCCTCCCAAATGAGTAGCGTTGTGGCACCACCAGATGGTTGTATGGGGAAGTTGTTTATGGCTCTATAACTTCCTAAGTGTCAAAGAAAATGAAAGAAAATGAATAAAGCATAAACAAAAGATAAATACAAAATGTAGTCATCACACCTTAATCATCTAATTGGACTGTATCTATATACATCCAAGTTCTTGGCAAAATGACTATCATGGCATGTCGCTAATGTCATGTCTAGGGCATACCCTAATTTGCAGTGTGTTGCCTTAGGACACTATCCTAAGTTGATAACTAATGCTAGTCTACACGTGTAAGGCACTAGTTTTTGGCAAGTCTACAAGACCTATGGACTTCTGGGGAGAAACTGGGTGAGTACGGTGGCAGTAGGGTCAAAGCCTCAGGGTAAATTTTCAATTTTACCCAGGCTGGTGTTTTGCTCAGACCCTTAAGTGATCCTAGCCACAATCCTCATTGAATGTACCGTTGTACATGTGCGTTTCTGCTTACACAAGCCGTGCATGCCAAGGGAAGAAAACCAAGTATCCTGGTCTCCTACAACTTGTTCAGAATGAGTCTGACGCAATCAGGTAATTTTCAGGTCAATGCCTGGAGGTCAGTCAGAATTGGTGTCAAGGGAGTCTGTAGTGGTTTTACTACAAGGTCACTGTGTCTTCACTATTGTAGGGGCGATATGGAAAGAAGAAGTCTATTTCATAGCTCTGTTATCCATGGATGAGTTAACCTCACGACGGAAGTACTCTAAGCACTGAACCAGTCGTACGCGGTGTGATCATGGTTCATGACTTCTAATAACTTTCCTCCTGAATGGAGGGTTCTATTTATTAGTGGCATGTGTGTTAACCATTGAGAGAGTGCTCTGAGATTCCCTTCCATGTGTTTGCAATCTGAGTGACTCCTAACTACTCTCTCGCTGTTGTCAAGCTCAATTTGATTTGTTAGGTCTCTAACCTTCTACTGATTGTAGCTGGACTAACTGTTGCTGGCATTGGTACTGGTACTCAAGGGGACCAGGTATCCTACCGATTTGTTCTGAAATGTTATTCTACCGGAATAAATGATTAGAGCACTTTTACTAGTTGCATTGTATTGGCTACTACACATGGCAAATAATCATTATTGTTGCCATTTGTTTTGGAGGTGGAAAGGTCCACTGGACTTCTTTTTACGACCAGTGTATTACACCTCAGTGATATCTCAGATGTGTTCTGAGTTATCCCCCATCGAAGGGCCTATCCGCTCCTCTCTGTTCTCATGGGAAAGTTTACAACAAGATTTTTTTCCTGCTCTGGCGGCCTGTATGGTGCTGCACGTAGTCTCGACCCCCCTAGCGGCCTCGAGGAGGGCTCATGGGTCTGGGCTGGTATTCCCCCCGTTGTGTCTCAGGACCCCCCCACCAGCGGTTGTTGTGGGTCTCCGAGGCACAAATGAAAGGTCGGACCCTGTGTACAAGTTGTCAGCAGCCACGTAGGTTGTAGATTGGCTGTAACCATTCAACCAAATCTCCTGGTGTTTTTGCTTCAAAACGCTCAGTGGCTGTCGAGGCCTGTCAGTCACCACAGCGTCCGTGTGTAGCGACCGTTCCAGTACCTGCGAATCATCGGGTCAGCTGCAGGACTGATGCCGTTCGATTCATTGTACAGGGTTTCAGTCCCCCTCAAATCGGAAAATGTATCATCGGAAGCAAAGTACACTCTGCGCCTTGAGCTTTTAATCCTGAGACGCCTGCAGTGCTTGCGGTAGTGTCTGGACAAGAGAAGTTCATCTCAGCAACAGTATCGTGCTTTTCAATCAGGTTTGCTGATTGAAGGTTACGAGATATCATAATATCTCCTTGGGTCAGATACAGCAACGAGAAGTGTCTAGACAGCTTTTTCAAATGGGGTCCTTGTGATAGATGGTTCTTGTGGGTGACTGTTGCAGTCAGCGGTTGGAGACGACAGTGTGGTCGGTGGAGACTGCACAATTGCCTGGGACCATACTTGGTTGGTCTTCAATCCATTAAAGGGATCAAACGATCCATCAGGTCTGTTCCGAGTAGCAGTGGTTCAGATTCGAGGCTGGTAACATACACAGGGTGAACAATCGATACGTCTTGGAAAAGTAGTGATACGTCTTGGAAAAGTAGTTTCAGAATGATTCGCGTTGTGAGAGGCGAGGTAGCCTGAGTGACACCTCAAAAAGGAAAGTATTGCATTGTTCTGTTAATTTTTGAGATCATCGAACAGCGTTCGATGAGTGATATAGTCGAGCCCGAATCAATTAGCACATGACAGGTTATTAAGCAGTCCTCCAGGACAGTTTCCAGGTATGGGCGCCTTGAGTTGCGTTTTGTGGTCATGTAGCCCACAAAGTGGGGTGATCGTTTGCAATGACGTGGTGTGTCGTTTCTGTTCATGGTGAAAACAGATTGACTTCTCGTGTTTCGAGTGGAATTTGATTTGAACTTTTTATCTGAGTCTATAGAGAAAGCCTGCGTGCTTGTGTCTTGATCTAGCTGGCCCTGGATAGGGTCTTGAGTGATAGCGGAGGTAATTTGATTGTTAGCGTCCTTGCTAAGGGTGTACATTTTGGCAGACCTGTTGTCCGGCAATTCCACGTCTCGTCATAGTGACTTGTCTGGGTTATCAAATGTTTCCCGCTTCTTCACTTCTCTTAGCAGAGCTTTTAGAGAGTATTCACATATGTTTCAGTCGTTGTTGAACCCTTCGTCACCTTTGTGTTCTGACACTTCGGGTGGATGTGGTGCAGGAACGTAGTGATCCAGTCGATTGTAACGGTAGCCGTTTCGTTGGCGACGCACTTTACAGTTATTCCACCACAGTGGGTATTAGTATTGTGGTTTCGTGGTAGAAACTGTTGTGTGTCATCTCTTGACGCTTCAATACCAGAGATTGGCAAACCAACGTGGGCAGTAAGGCCCAAGTAGGTAATGAAGTTGGGATACATGTTCAACAGAAACATTTGTTTGAATGATAACAGCTCTTCCATTCCTGTTTCTGTAAGTAGGCCAAAGTAAGCTGAACGAAGCCTATGATAGTAAGCTTGTGGGTGTTCATTCCGAGCTTGTTTGACAGTGTTAGCCAGTGAGCTGTCATTTTTGCAAGTCGCAGAACCACAGAATTAGGCTGAGAGAGTCTGGACTGAGGGCTTGTAGGCTTGTTGTAAGGCAGGTCTCACCAGACATCACCGGCAACAATGTTGCCTATGGGCACAAACCCACTGTCGCTGGACCAGACAGGATTAGCAAAAAGTGTTCTTCAGGTTTGTCTTACCAGGGGTGATGTCGGATTCGCGTTTATCGTTGACGGAATGAGCGTTACACAGAGGCCTGTACTCTGGAGCGGGATCGATTTGGAGGTGGAGGGTCCGTCATGGTCTGGGGCTGTGTGTCACAGCATCATTGGACCGAGCTTGTTGTCGTTGCAGGCAATCTCAATGTTGTGCATTACAGGGAAGACATCCTCCTCCCTCATGTGGTACCCTTCCGGCAGGCTCATCCTGACATGACCCTCCAGCATGACAATGCCACCAGCCATACTGCTCGTTCTGTGTGTGGTTTCCTGCAAGACAGGAATGTCAGTGTTCTGCCATGGCCAGCGAAGAGCCCAGATCTCTATCCCATTGAGCACGTCTGAGACCTGTTGGATCGGAGGGTGAGGGCTAGGACCATTCCTTCCAGAAATGTTAGGGAACTTGCAGGTGCCTTGGTGGAAGAGTGGGGTAACATCTCACAGCAAGAACTGGCAAATCTGGTGCAGTCCATGAGAGGGAGATGCACTGCAGTACTTAATGCAGCTGGTGGCCACAACAGATACTGACTGTTATTTTTTATTTTGACCTCCCCTTTGTTCAGGGACACATTATTCCATTTCTGTTAGTCACATGTCTGTGGAACTTGTTCAATTTATGTCTCAGTTGTTGAATCTTGTTATGTTCATACAAATATTTACACACTTTTTTGGCTGAATTTAGAATGTGCAGACTTTCAAAGATACAATTCCGTCGTCCTATCATCAGTAACAATCTACCAAAACAATGACTGATCTGACATCGTATTCTTTAAGTACCAACGGACCCTTCCATTTCAGAAATATTGTCTCATTGTTCAACTTTCTGATGTTACCATCCTGTAGAGTCTTGCTCTGTGGTAACAAAATCAATATGAACAAAACAGAATATGACAGATGCTTTTGAAAAACCGGTAGATGGAACGTCAAGCCAATTTATGCTTGATCCAAAAATGTGGTTGGACACTCCATATGGAGGATGTGATGCAATCGTGGAGCTCTGGAGGCATGCAGTGGCCAATTAGAGCTCCGTACCTCATCGCCGGGCACCTCCCAAATGTTATAACAATGAAGAGGGCTCGCGATAGCTCCGCATTGACATGACTGGTTGACGGTAGGTGAGGGCGGGAGGTCCTGTATAAACACAAACTCACTTCTTTACAAGAGCTCTGCTCAACAGCTCTGCCGTTTTAATTTCCTGCCATCTGCAGAGGCCATATCAATTCATTTCTATTTTCAATTTAAGGGCTTTATTGGCATGGGAAACATATGCTAACATTGCCAAAGCAAGTGAAGTAGATAATAAACAAAAGTGAAATCAAAATTAAGAGTAGACATTACACTCACAGAAGATATTTCAAATGTCATATTATGTCGATATATAGTGTTGTAACAATGTGCAAATCGTTAAAGTACAAAAGGGAAAATAAATCAACATAAATATTGGTTGTATTTACAATGATGTTTGTGCTTCACTGGTTGCCCTTTTCTTGAAGCAACAGGTCACAAATCTTGCTGCTGTGATGGCACACTGTGGTATTTCACACAGTAGATATGGGAGTTTCTCAAAATGGGGTTTATTTTTCAAATTCTTTGTGGATCTGTGTAATCTGAGGGAATATGTGTCTCTAATATGGTCATACATTTGGCAGGAGGTTAGGAAGTGCAGCTCAGATTCCACCACATTTTGTGGGCAGTGTGCACATAGTCGGTCTTCTCTTGAGAGGCAGGTCTGCCTTCGGCAGCCTTTTTCAATAGCAAGGCTATGCTCACTGAGTCTATACATAGTCAAAGCTTTCCTTAAGTTTGGGTCAGTCATAGTGGTCAGGTATTCTGCCACTGCGTACTCTCTGTTTAGGGCCACATAGCATTCTGGTTTGCTCAGTTTTTTTGTTAATTATTTCCAATGTGTTAATATTGTAATTCTCTTTTTGTTTTCTCATGATTTGGTTGGGTCTAATTGTGTTGTTGTCCTGGGGCTCTGTGGGGTTTGTTTGTGTTCGGGAATAGCGCCCCATGACCAGCTTGCTTAGGGGACTCTTCTCCAGGTTCATCTCTCTGTAGGGGATGGCTTTGTTATGGACAGTTTGGGAATCGCTTCCTTTAAGATGCTTGTAGAATTTTGATAATTAACGGGCGTCTGCCTAATTCTGCTCTGCATGCATTATTCAGTGTTTTATGTTATACACAGAGGATATTTTAGCTAAATTCTGCATGCAGAGTCACTTAGTGAATTCTTGGTTGGTGAGTGGACCCCAGACCTCACAACCATAAAGGGCAATTTGTTCTATAACTGATTCAAGTATTTTTTTTAGCAAGATCCTAATTGGTATGTCAAATTTTATGTTCCTTTTGATAGCACCCTTCTTGCCTTGTCTCTCAGCTCATTCACAGCTTTGTGGAAGTTACCTGTGATGCTGATGTTTAGGCTGAGGTATGTAATAGTTTTTTGTGTGCTCTAGGGCAATGGTGTCTACATGGAATTGTATATGTGGTCCTGGTAAACTGACCTTTTTTGGAACACCATTATTTTTGTCTTACTGAGATTTACTGTCAGGGCCCAGGTCTGGCTGAATATGTGCAGAAGATCTAGGTGCTGCTGTAGGCCCTCCTTGGTTGGTGACAGAAGCACCAGATCGTCAGCAAACAGTAGACATTTGACTTCAGATGCTAGTGGTTGAGGCAGTGTGCTGCAGACTGTTCTAGTGCCCTCGCCAATTTGTTTATTTATATGTTGAAGAGTGTTGCATCCCTGTCTCACCCCACGGCCCTGTGGAAAGAAATGTGTGTTTTTTTTGTTGCCAATTTTAACCATTTTTAAATGTTGTTTGTGTACATGGATTTTATAATGTTGTATGTTTTCCCCCAACACCACTTTCCATCCATTTGTATAGCAGACCCACATGCCAAATTGAGTCAGAAGCTTTTCTGAAACTAACAATGCATGAGAAGACTTCACCTTTGTTTTGGTTTGATTTTTTGTAAATTAGGGTGTGCGTGTTCTGTCGTATGGTAATTGGGTAAAAAGCCAATTTGGCATTTGCTCAGTACATTGTTTTCACTGAGGAAATTAACTAGTCTGCTGTTAATGATAATGCAGAGGATTTTCCCAAGGTTGCTTTTGACACATTATTTGGATGAAATTTGTCTCCACTTTTGTGTATTGGGGTGATCAGTCCTTGGTTACAAATATTGGGGAAGATGCTAGAGCTAGGGATGATGTTAAAGAGCTTAAGTATAGCCAATTGGAATTTGTGGTCTGTATATTTGATGATTTCATTGAGGATACCATCAACACCACAGGCTTTTTTGGGTTGGAGGGTTTGTATTTTGTCCTACACAATGTAATTGGAGAATCCAGTGGGTTCTGCTAGTCTTTAATAGTTGATTCTAAGATTTGTATTTGATCATGTATATGTTTTTGCTGTTTGTTCTTTGTTATAGGCCCAAAAAGATTGGAGAAGTGGTTTATCCATACTATCTCCATTTTGGATAGATAACTCTTTGTGTTGTTGTTTGTTTAGTGTTTTTCAATTTTCCTGAAGTGGTTAGTATCTATGGATTCTTCAAATACATTGAGCTGATTTCTGACGTGTTGTTCCTTCTTTTCCGTAATGTATTTCTGTATTGCTTTAGTTATTCACCATAGTGAAGGCTCAGGTTTTCTGGGTCTCTATGTTTTTGGTTGGATAGGTTTCTTAATTTTTTTCTTGTTTTTTTTTGCATTCTTCATCAAACCATTTGTCATTGTTGTTAATTTTCTTAGGTTTTCTGTTTGACATTTTCAGATTAGATTTTTTATTTTTATTTTTATTTCATCTTTATTTAACCAGGTAGGCTAGTTGAGAACAATTTCTCATTTGCAACTGCGACCTGACCAATATAAAGCATAGCAGTTCGACACATACAACAACACAGAGTTACACATGGAATGAACAAAACATACAGTCAATAATACAGTAGAAAATAAAAGAAAGTATATATACAGTGAGTGCAAATAAGGTCAAATAAGGGAGTTAAGGCAATAAATAGGCCATGATGGTGAAGCAATTACAATATGGCAATTAAACACTGGAATGGTATATGTGCAAAAGGTAGGGAGGCTAAGGTCAAATATACAGTTTAGGTTTTCTACTGCGAAGTTTACACCTTCACTATTACATTGGAACGTTTTGTCCAGGAAGTTGTCTAAGGGAATTGAATTTATTGTTGTCTAATTGTTTTTTGGTAGGTTTCCACACTACTTTCTACTTTCTTCAGTTCCTTTGGCTTTAATGCCTCATGATTGAGCATTGCTCTGTTCAAGTAGACTGTGATCTTGCTGTTTTCTGATAGGGGTGTCAGTGGGCTGACTGTGAACGCACTGAGAGACTCTGGGTTGAGGTCAGGGGTAAAGTAGTCTTCAGTACTACTGCCAAAATATGAGCTATAGGTGTACCCTATAGGAGTCCCCTCGAAGCCTAACTTTGACTATGTACATACCCAGCGTGCGACAGAATTGTGACCCGTTTTTGTTGGTTATGTTGTCGCAGTTGCACCTAGAGGGGCATATGGGGGAGGGAATATTGTCACCTCCAGGTAGGTGTTCTTACCCCCTGTGTGCTGAGGGTGTCAGGTTCTTGTCCAGTTCTGGAATGTATGTCGCCACAGACTAGTACATGTCCATGGGCCTGGAAATGATTGATTTCCCCTCCAGGATGGAGAAGATGTCTTCTTTAAAGTATGGGGATTCTAGTGGGGGGGGGGGGGGGGGGGGGGGGTATACTGTAGGCAGCACACAGGAGGACATTTTTCTCTGTTGAAATCATTTGCTTTTCAATTTCTAGCCAAATGTATAATGTTCCTGTTTTGATTAATTTAATATAGTGAGTTAGGTCTGCTCTATAACAAATTAGCATACCCCATGAGTCCCTTCCCTGTTTCACACCTGGTAGTTTGGTGGATGGGACTACCAGCTTTCTGTAACCTAGAGGGCAACCAGTGGGTCCCGCAGGTCTCGGAGAGTGTCTCGCTGGTCTGGGCGGGGTGTCTATTGATCTGTTGCTCCTGTGTGACGTGTTGGGACTGCGGTTAAGGGCGATGTCCTTTAGGGTCCGGACGAAGGTGGGCACTGCTGCCTTGTATAGGTGGACCAGGGTGGAGCCAGGTAAACATTCGGTTTCGAGTCACGGGAAATACTTTCTCAAGAGAGAGATTATCCTGCTGAGCTATCTCTTTGATAATGTGAACGTCCAGCTGAAACCATTTGGGGTTTCCCTGCACCTTTACTGTTCCAGATGTGTACACGTTCACATTTGCTGACTCATCGAGTCCTCGTTGTCTAGTATCCGGAGTTTCCACCCATCGGTAACTCCTCCCCTCTCAACAGAGGGGTTGTGTGTTGATAACATTGTCTGTGGGGATGGTCTATGTGGAAGATTAAGTTGCTTATGTTCCCATTTTTATAACAGTCAGCAAAAGTGTCTCTTGATTTTCCATAAGGAGTTTAATTTTGTATTCTTTTTGTGACTTATTGTTCTTTTTACATAGAGGGTAGTGTATTTTAATTACCTCTGAACAGCAGGAGGGGGCTTCAAGGGCCTCTGCATTTGGTTGGGGCAGGCTGTGCGACTCTCCTGCCATTGTTGGGGTCAAGGGCTCTGACACCTCTCACTTCCCACTTCAGTGCTAAATGAAGTTGTATCTCTTTGTCCTACCAAGCTTGGTAGCCTTAACTTAGCATTCAGTTCTTATAAAGTAAAATATATCATTGTAATGTATTTTTCTTCTAGGCTTTTGAAAATAAAAAATTACTTCAGACTCAACATTACTTACTCAGTTCCAGGTTGGATGGTGTATTCAGGTTTCCTTTTGTTTGCCAGAGTATTTGCTGGGAAATAATAATCACTGGTATTAGGAAGCCTTCCAGGTAATTCCGTCCAGTTGATTT
>NW_022265161.1:0-17501 GCF_002021735.2 Oncorhynchus kisutch | reverse complement strand
AGAGGTAGACAGGGTAATATAATGACAGTAGATTGGTAGACCAGGGAATATAATGACAGTAGAAGACCAGGGTATAGAATGACAGTAGAGGTTAGACAGGTAATATATACAGTAGATGGTAGACCAGGGTAATATAATGACAGTAGATTGTAGACCAGGGTAATATAATGACAGTAGAGACCAGGGTAATAATGACAGTAGATGGTAGACCAGGGTAATATAATGACAGTAATGGTAGACCAGGGTAATGTAATGAACAGTAGATGAAGACCAGGTAATATAATGACAGTAGAGGGTAGACCAGGGTAATATGATGAAGTAGATGGTAGACCAGGGTAATAAATGACAGTAAGAGACCAGGGTATAATGACAGTAGAGGTTAGACCAGGGTAATATAATGACAGTAGATGGTAGACCAGGGTAATATAATGACAGTAGAGTAGACCAGGGTAATATAATGACAGTAGATGGTAGACCAGGGTAATATAATGACAGTAGATGGTAGACCAGGGTAATATAATGACAGTAGATAGGTAGACCAGGGTAATATATGACAGTAGATGGTAGACCAGGGTAATATAATGACAGTAGAATGGTAGACCAGGTAATATAATGACAGTAGAGGTAGACCAGGGTAATAATGAAGTAGATGGTAGACCAGGGTAATATAATGACAGTAGATGGTAGACCAGGGTAATATAATGACAGTAGAGGGTAGACCAGGGTAATATAATGACAGTAGATGGTAGACCAGGGTAATATAATGACAGTAGATGAGACCAGGGTAATATAATGACAGTAGATGGAGACCAGGGTAAATATATGACAGTAGATTGTAGACCAGGGTATATAATGACAGTAGATGGTAGACAGGGTAATGTAATGACAGTAGATGGTTACCAGGGTAATATAATGACAGTAGAGGGTAGACCAGGTAATATAATGACAGTAGAGGTAGACCAGGGTAAAATAATGACAGTAGATGGTAGACCAGGGTAATATAATGACAGTAGAGACCAGGGTAATATAATGACAGTAGAGGTTAGACCAGGGTAATAAATGACAGTAGAGAGACCAGGGTAATATAATGACAGTAGAGGTAGACCAGGGTAATAATGACAGTAGATGGTAGACCAGGGTAATATAATGACAGTAGAGGTAGACCAGGGTATATAATGACAGTAGAGGTAGACCAGGGTAATATATGACAGTAGATGAAGACCAGGGTAATATAATGACAGTAGATGGGGACCAGGGTAATATAATGACAGTAGATGGTAGACAGGGTATATAATGACAGTAGAGGTAGACCAGGGTAATATAATGACAGTAGATGGTAGACCAGGGGTATAATGACAGTAGAGACAGGGTATACAATGACAGTAGAGGTTAGACCAGGGTAATATAATGACAGTAGATGGTAGACCAGGGTAATATAATGACAGTAGATGTAGACCAGGGTAATATAAGACAGTTAGACCAGGGTAATATAATGACAGTAGAGGGTAGACCAGGTAATATAATGACAGTAGATTGTAGACCAGGGTAATATAATGACAGTAGATGGTAGACCAGGGTAATATAATGACAGTAGATGGTAGACCAGGGTAATATAATGACAGTAGATGGTAGACCAGGGTAATATAATGACAGTAGAGGTAGACCAGGGTAATATAATGACAGTAGATGGTAGACCAGGGTAATATAATGACAGTAGAAACCAGGGTAAATAATGACAGTAGAGGTTAGACCAGGGTAATATAATGACAGTAGATGGTAGACCAGGGTAATATAATGACAGTAGAGACTAGGGTAATACAATGACAGTAGAGGGTAGACCAGGGTAATATAATGACAGTAGATGGTAGACCAGGGTAATATAATGACAGTAGAGACCAGGGTAATACAATGACAGTAGAGGTTAGACCAGGGTAATATAATGACAGTAGAGGGTAGACCAGGGTAATATAATGACAGTAGATGGTAGACCAGGGTAATGTAATGACAGTAGATGGTATACCAGGGTAATATAATGACAGTAGAGTGGAGACCAGGGTAATATAATGACAGTAGATGGTAGACCAGGGTAATATAATGACAGTAGATGAGACCAGGATAATATATGACAGTAGTGGAGACCAGGGTAATATAATGACAGTAGATTGTAGACCAGGTTAATATAATGACAATAGAAGGTAGACCAGGGTAATGTAATGACAGTAGATGGTATACCAGGGTAATATAATGACAGTAGAGGGTAGACCAGGGTAATATAATGACAGTAGATGGTAGACCAGGGTAATATAATGACAGTAGATGTAGACCAGGGTATAATAATGACAGTAGAGACCAGGGTAATACATGACAGTAGAGGTTAGACCAGGGTAATAAATGACAGTAGAGACCAGGGTAATACAATGACAGTAGAGGTAGACCAGGGTAATATAATGACAGTAGAGGTAGACCAGGGTAATATAATGACAGTAGAGGTAGACCAGGGTAATATAATGACAGTAGATGGTAGACCAGGGTAATATAATGACAGTAGATGATAGACCAGGATAATATAATGACAGTAGAGGGTAGACCAGGGTAATATAATGACAGTAGATTGTAGACCAGGGTAATATATGACAGTAGAGGTAGACCAGGGTAATATAATGACAGTAGATGGTAGACCAGGGTAATATAATGACAGTAGAGACCAGGGTAATACAATGACAGTAGAGGTTAGACCAGGGTAATATAATGACAGTAGATGGTAGACCAGGGTAATATAATGACAGTAGATTGTAGACCAGGGTAATATATAGACAGTAGACCAGGGTAATATAATGACAGTAGATGGTAGACCAGGGTAATATAATGACAGTAGATGGTAGACCAGGGTAATATAATGACAGTAGAGACCAGGGTAATATAATGACAGTAGAGGTTAGACCAGGGTAATATAATGACAGTAGATGGTAGACCAGGGTAATATAATGACAGTAGAGACCAGGGTAATATAATGACAGTAGAGGTTAGACCAGGGTAATATAATGACAGTAGATGGTAGACCAGGGTAATATAATGACAGTAGATGTAGACCAGGGTAATATAATGACAGTAGAGGGTAGACCAGGGTAATATAATGACAGTAGATGGTAGACCAGGGTAATATAATGACAGTAGATGGTAGACCAGGGTAATATAATGACAGTAGATGGAGACCAGGGTAATATAATGACAGTAGATTGTAGACCAGGGTAATATAATGACAGTAGATGGTAGACCAGGGTAATATAATGACAGTAGATGGTAGACCAGGGTAATATAATGACAGTAGAGGGTAGACCAGGGTAATATAATGACAGTAGATGGTAGACCAGGGTAATATAATGACAGTAGATGGTAGACCAGGGTAATATAATGACAGTAGAGACCAGGGTAATATAATGACAGTAGAGGTTAGACCAGGGTAATAAATGACAGTAGAGACCAGGGTAATACAATGACAGTAGAGGTAGACCAGGGTAATATAATGACAGTAGATGGTAGACCAGGGTAATATAATGACAGTAGATGGTAGACCAGGGTAATATAATGACAGTAGATGGTAGACCAGGGTAATATAATGACAGTAGATGATAGACCAGGGTAATATAATGACAGTAGAGGGTAGACCAGGGTAATATAATGACAGTAGATTGTAGACCAGGGTAATATAATGACATAGAGGTAGACCAGGGTAATATAATGACAGTAGATGGTAGACCAGGGTAATATAATGACAGTAGAGACCAGGGTAATATAATGACAGTAGAGACCAGGGTAATATAATGACAGTAGAGGTTAGACCAGGGTAATATAATGACAGTAGATGGTAGACCAGGGTAATATAATGACAGTAGATTGTAGACCAGGGTAATATATAGACAGTAGACCAGGGTAATATAATGACAGTAGATGGTAGACCAGGGTAATATAATGACAGTAGATGGTAGACCAGGGTAATATAATGACAGTAGAGACCAGGGTAATACAATGACAGTAGAGGTAGACCAGGGTAATATAATGACAGTAGATGGTAGACCAGGGTAATATAATGACAGTAGAGACCAGGGTAATATAATGACAGTAGAGGTTAGACCAGGGTAATATAATGACAGTAGATGGTAGACCAGGGTAATATAATGACAGTAGATTGTAGACCAGGGTAATATAATGACAGTAGAGACCAGGGTAATATAATGACAGTAGAGGTTAGACCAGGGTAATATAATGACAGTAGATGGTAGACCAGGGTAATATAATGACAGTAGATGGTAGACCAGGGTAATATAATGACAGTAGAGGTAGACCAGGGTAATATAATGACAGTAGATGGTAGACCAGGGTAATATAATGACAGTAGAGACCAGGGTAATATAATGACAGTAGAGGTAGACCAGGGTAATATAATGACAGTAGATGGTAGACCAGGGTAATATAATGACAGTAGAGGTAGACCAGGGTAATATAATGACAGTAGATGGTAGACCAGGGTAATATAATGACAGTAGATGGTAGACCAGGGTAATATAATGACAGTAGATGGTAGACCAGGGTAATATAATGACAGTAGATGGTAGACCAGGGTAATATAATGACAGTAGATGGTAGACCAGGGTAATATAATGACAGTAGAGGTAGACCAGGGTAATATAATGACAGTAGATGGTAGACCAGGGTAATATAATGACAGTAGATGGTAGACCAGGGTAATATAATGACAGTAGAGGGTAGACCAGGGTAATATAATGACAGTAGATGGTAGACCAGGGTAATATAATGACAGTAGATGATAGACCAGGGTAATATAATGACAGTAGAGTGGAGACCAGGGTAATATAATGACAGTAGATTGTAGACCAGGTTAATATAATGACAATAGAAGGTAGACCAGGGTAATGTAATGACAGTAGATGGTATACCAGGGTAATATAATGACAGTAGAGGGTAGACCAGGGTAATATATGACAGTAGATGGTAGACCAGGGTAATATAATGACAGTAGATGGTAGACCAGGGTAATATAATGACAGTAGAGACCAGGGTAATATAATGACAGTAGAGGTAGACCAGGGTAATATAAATGACAGTAGAGACCAGGGTAATATAATGACAGTAGAGGTTAGACCAGGGTAATATAATGACAGTAGATGGTAGACCAGGGTAATATAATGACAGTAGAGGGTAGACCAGGGTAATATAATGACAGTAGATGGTAGACCAGGGTAATATAATGACAGTAGATGATAGACCAGGGTAATATAATGACAGTAGAGGGTAGACCAGGGTAATATAATGACAGTAGATTGTAGACCAGGGTAATATAATGACAGTAGAGGTAGACCAGGGTAATATAATGACAGTAGATGGTAGACCAGGGTAATATAATGACAGTAGAGACCAGGGTAATACAATGACAGTAGAGGTTAGACCAGGGTAATATAATGACAGTAGATGGTAGACCAGGGTAATATAATGACAGTAGATTGTAGAACAGGGTAAGATATAGACAGTAGACCAGGGTAATATAATGACAGTAGAGGTTAGACCAGGGTAATATAATGACAGTAGATTGTAGACCAGGGTAATATAATGACAGTAGATGGTAGACCAGGGTAATATAATGACAGTAGATGGTAGACCAGGGTAATATAATGACAGTAGATGGTAGACCAGGGTAATATAATGACAGTAGATGGTAGACCAGGGTAATATAATGACAGTAGATGGTAGACCAGGGTAATATAATGACAGTAGAGACTAGGGTAAAACAATGAGAGTTGAGGTTAGACCAGGGTAATATAATGACAGTAGATGGTAGACCAGGGTAATATAATGACAGTAGAGACCAGGGTAAAACAATGAGAGTTGAGGTTAGACCAGGGTAATATAATGACAGTAGATGGTAGACCAGGGTAATATGATGACAGTAGAGACCAGGGTAATGCAATGACAGTAGAGGTTAGACCAGGGTAATATAATGACAGTATAGGGTAGACCATGGTAATATAATGACAGTAGATGGTAGACCAGGGTAATATAATGACAGTAGATGGTAGACCAGGGTAATATAATGACAGTAGAGGGTAGACCAGGGTAATATAATGACAGTAGATGGTAGACCAGGGTAATATAATGACAGTAGATGATAGACCAGGATAATATAATGACAGTAGAGTGGAGACCAGGGTAATATAATGACAGTAGATTGTAGACCAGGTTAATATAATGACAATAGAAGGTAGACCAGGGTAATGTAATGACAGTAGATGGTAGACCAGGGTAATATAATGACAGTAGAGGGTAGACCAGGGTAATATAATGACAGTAGATGGTAGACCAGGGTAATATAATGACAGTAGATGGTAGACCAGGGTAATATAATGACAGTAGAGACTAGGGTAAAACAATGACAGTTGAGGTTAGACCAGGGTAATATAATGACAGTAGAGACCAGGGTAATACAATGACAGTAGAGGTTAGACCAGGGTACTATAGCGACAGTAGATGGTAGACCAGGGTAATATAATGACAGTAGAGGTTAGACCAGGGTAATATAATGACAGTAGATGGTAGACCAGGGTAATATAATGACAGTAGATGATAGACCAGGATAATATAATGACAGTAGAGGGGAGACCAGGGTAATATAATGACAGTAGATTGTAGACAAGGGTAATATCATGTCAATAGAGGTAGACCAGGGTAATATAATGACAGTAGATGGTAGACCAGGGTAATATAATGACAGTAGAGACCAGGGTAATACAATGACAGTAGAGGTTAGACCAGGGTAATATAATGACAGTAGATGGTAGACCAGGGTAATATAATGACAGTAGATTGTAGACCAGGGTAATATATAGACAGTAGACCAGGGTAATATAATGACAGTAGATGGTAGACCAGGGTAATATAATGACAGTAGATGGTAGACCAGGGTAATATAATGACAGTAGAGACCAGGGTAATACAATGACAGTAGAGGTAGACCAGGGTAATATAATGACAGTAGATGGTAGACCAGGGTAATATAATGACAGTAGAGACCAGGGTAATATAATGACAGTAGAGGTTAGACCAGGGTAATATAATGACAGTAGATGGTAGACCAGGGTAATATAATGACAGTAGATGGTAGACCAGGGTAATATAATGACAGTAGAGGGTAGACCAGGGTAATATAATGACAGTAGATGGTAGACCAGGGTAATATAATGACAGTAGATGATAGACCAGGATAATATAATGACAGTAGAGTGGAGACCAGGGTAATATAATGACAGTAGATTGTAGACCAGGTTAATATAATGACAATAGAAGGTAGACCAGGGTAATGTAATGACAGTAGATGGTATACCAGGGTAATATAATGACCAGTAGAGGGTAGACCATGGGAATATTATGACAGTAGAATGGTAGACCAGGGTTAATAATGACAGTAGATGGTAGACCAGGGTAATATAATGACAGTAGAGACTAGGGTAAAACAATGACAGTTGAGGTTAGACCAGGGTAATAAAATGACAGTAGAGACCAGGGTAATACAATGACAGTAGAGGTTAGACCAGGGTACTATAGCGACAGTAGATGGTAGACCAGGGTAATATAATGACAGTAGAGGGTAGACCAGGGTAATATAATGACCGTAGATGGTAGACCGGGTAATATAATGACAGTAGATGATAGACCAGGATAATATAATGACAGTAGAGGGGAGACCAGGGTAATATAATGACAGTAGATTGTAGACAAGGGTAATATCATGTCAATAGAGGCTAGACCAGGGTAATATAATGACAGTAGATGGTAGACCAGGGTAATATAATGACAGTAGAGACCAGGGTAATATAATGACAGTAGAGACCAGGGTAATACAATTACAGTAGAGGTTAGATCAGGGTAATATAATGACAGTAGATGGTAGACCAGGGTAATATAATGACAGGAGATTGTAGAACAGGGTAAGATATAGACAGTAGACCAGGGTAATATAATGACAGTAGATGGTAGACCAGGGTAATATAATGACAGTAGATGGTAGACCAGGGTAATATAATGACAGTAGAGACCAGGGTAATACAATGACAGTAGAGGTTAGACCAGGGTAATATAATGACAGTAGATGGTAGACCAGGGTAATATAATGACAGTAGAGACCAGGGTAAATAATGACAGTAGAGGTTAGACCAGGGTAATATAATGACAGTAGATGGTAGACCAGGGTAATATAATGACAGTAGATTGTAGACCAGGGTAATATAATGACAGTAGAGACCAGGTTAATATAATGACAGTAGAGGTTAGACCAGGGTAATATAATGACAGTAGATGGTAGACCAGGGTAATATAATGACAGTAGATGGTAGACCAGGGTAATATAATGACAGTAGAGGTAGACCAGGGTAATATAATGACAGTAGATGGTAGACCAGGGTAATATAATGACAGTAGAGACCAGGGTAATACAATGACAGTAGAGGTTAGACCAGGGTAATATAATGACAGTAGATGGTAGACCAGGGTAATATAATGACAGTAGAGGTAGACCAGGGTAATATAATGACAGTAGATGGTAGACCAGGGTAATATAATGACAGTAGATGGTAGACCAGGGTAATATAATGACAGTAGATGGTAGACCAGGGTAATATAATGACAGTAGATGGTAGACCAGGGTAATATAATGACAGTAGATGGTAGACCAGGGTAATATAATGACAGTAGAGGTAGACCAGGGTAATATAATGACAGTAGATGGTAGACCAGGGTAATATAATGACAGTAGATGGTAGACCAGGGTAATATAATGACAGTAGAGGGTAGACCAGGGTAATATAATGACAGTAGATGGTAGACCAGGGTAATATAATGACAGTAGATGATAGACCAGGGTAATATAATGACAGTAGAGTGGAGACCAGGGTAATATAATGACAGTAGATGGTAGACCAGGGTAATATAATGACAAGAAGGTAGACCAGGGTAATATAATGACAGTAGATGGTAGACCAGGGTAATATAATGACAGTAGAGGGTAGACCAGGGTAATATTAATGACAGTAGATGGTAGACCAGGGTAATATAATGACAGTAGATGGTAGACCAGGGTAATATAATGACAGTAGAGACCAGGGTAAATAATGACAGTAGAGGTTAGACCAGGGTAATAAAATGACAGTAGAGACCAGGGTAATATAATGACAGTAGAGGGTAGACCAGGGTACTATAGCGACAGTAGATGGTAGACCAGGGTAATATAATGACAGTAGAGGGTAGACCAGGGTAATATAATGACAGTAGATGGTAGACCGGGTAATATAATGACAGTAGATGATAGACCAGGAATATAATGACAGTAGAGGGGAGACCAGGGTAATATAATGACAGTAGATGGTAGACCAGGGTAATATCATGACAGTAGAGGTAGACCAGGGTAATATAATGACAGTAGATGGTAGACCAGGGTAATATAATGACAGTAGAGACCAGGGTAATACAATGACAGTAGAGGTTAGACCAGGGTAATATAATGACAGTAGATGGTAGACCAGGGTAATATAATGACAGTAGATTGTAGACCAGGGTAAGATATAGACAGTAGACCAGGGTAATATAATGACAGTAGATGGTAGACCAGGGTAATATAATGACAGTAGATGGTAGACCAGGGTAATATAATGACAGTAGAGACCAGGGTAATACAATGACAGTAGAGGTTAGACCAGGGTAATATAATGACAGTAGATGGTAGACCAGGGTAATATAATGACAGTAGAGACCAGGGTAATATAATGACAGTAGAGGTTAGACCAGGGTAATATAATGACAGTAGATGGTAGACCAGGGTAATATAATGACAGTAGATGGTAGACCAGGGTAATATAATGACAGTAGATGGTAGACCAGGGTAATATAATGACAGTAGATGGTAGACCAGGGTAATATAATGACAGTAGATGGTAGACCAGGGTAATATAATGACAGTAGAGACCAGGGTAATATAATGACAGTAGAGGTAGACCAGGGTAATATAATGACAGTAGAGACCAGGGTAATATAATGACAGTAGAGGTTAGACCAGGGTAATATAATGACAGTAGATGGTAGACCAGGGTAATATAATGACAGTAGAGGTAGACCAGGGTAATATAATGACAGTAGATGGTAGACCAGGGTAATATAATGACAGTAGATGGTAGACCAGGGTAATATAATGACAGTAGATGGTAGACCAGGGTAATATAATGACAGTAGATGGTAGACCAGGGTAATATAATGACAGTAGATGGTAGACCAGGGTAATATAATGACAGTAGAGGTAGACCAGGGTAATATAATGACAGTAGATGGTAGACCAGGGTAATATAATGACAGTAGAGGTAGACCAGGGTAATATAATGACAGTAGATTGTAGACCAGGGTAATATAATGACAGTAGATGGTAGACCAGGGTAATATAATGACAGGAGATGGTAGACCAGGGTAATACAATAACAGTAGATGGTAGACCAGGGTAATATTATGACAGTAGATGGTAGACCAGGGTAATATAATGACAGTAGATGGTAGACCAGGGTAATATAATGACAGTAGAGACTAGGGTAAAACAATGAGAGTTGAGGTTAGACCAGGGTAATATAATGACAGTAGATGGTAGACCAGGGTAATATAATGACAGTAGAGACTAGGGTAAAACAATGAGAGTTGAGGTTAGACCAGGGTAATATAATGACAGTAGATGGTAGACCAGGGTAATATAATGACAGTAGAGACCAGGGTAATACAATGACAGTAGAGGTTAGACCAGGGTAATATAATGACAGTAGAGGGTAGACCAGGGTAATATAATGACAGTAGATGGTAGACCAGGGTAATATAATGACAGTAGAGGGTAGACCAGGGTAATATAATGACAGTAGATGGTAGACCAGGGTAATATAATGACAGTAGATGATAGACCAGGATAATATAATGACAGTAGAGTGGAGACCAGGGTAATATAATGACAGTAGATTGTAGACCAGGTTAATATAATGACAATAGAAGGTAGACCAGGGTAATGTAATGACAGTAGATGGTATACCAGGGTAATATAATGACAGTAGAGGGTAGACCAGGGTAATATAATGACAGTAGATGGTAGACCAGGGTAATATAATGACAGTAGATGGTAGACCAGGGTAATATAATGACAGTAGAGACCAGGGTAATATAATGACAGTAGAGGTTAGACCAGGGTAATATAATGACAGTAGAGACCAGGGTAATACAATGACAGTAGAGGTTAGACCAGGGTAATATAATGACAGTAGATGGTAGACCAGGGTAATATAATGACAGTAGATGGTAGACCAGGGTAATATAATGACAGTAGAGGGTAGACCAGGGTAATATAATGACAGTAGATTGTAGACAGGGTAATATAATGACAGTAGAGGTAGACCAGGGTAATATAATGACAGTAGATGGTAGACCAGGGTAATATAATGACAGTAGAGACCAGGGTAATACAATTACAGTAGTAGAGGTAGACCAGGGTAATATAATGACAGTAGATGGTAGACCAGGGTAATATAATGACAGTAGATTGTAGACCAGGGTAATATATGACAGTAGACCAGGGTAATATAATGACAGTAGATGGTAGACCAGGGTAATATAATGACAGTAGATGGTAGACCAGGTAATATAATGACAGTAGAGACCAGGGTAATACATGACAGTAGAGGTAGACCAGGGTAATATAATGACAGTAGATGGTAGACCAGGGTAATATAATGACAGTAGAGACCAGGGTAATATAATGACAGTAGAGGTTAGACCAGGGTAATATAATGACAGTAGATGGTAGACCAGGGTAATATAATGACAGTAGATGGTAGACCAGGGTAATATAATGACAGTAGAGGGTAGACCAGGGTAATATAATGACAGTAGATGGTAGACCAGGGTAATATAATGACAGTAGATGATAGACCAGGGTAATATAATGACAGTAGAGTGGAGACCAGGGTAATATAATGACAGTAGATTGTAGACCAGGTTAATATAATGACAGTAGAAGGTAGACCAGGGTAATATAATGACAGTAGATGGTAGACCAGGGTAATATAATGACAGTAGAGGTAGACCAGGGTAATATAATGACAGTAGATGGTAGACCAGGGTAATATAATGACAGTAGATGGTAGACCAGGGTAATATAATGACAGTAGAGACCAGGGTAATACAATGACAGTAGAGGTTAGACCAGGGTAATATAATGACAGTAGAGACCAGGGTAATACAATGACAGTAGAGGTTAGACCAGGGTAATATAATGACAGTAGATGGTAGACCAGGGTAATATAATGACAGTAGAGGGTAGACCAGGGTAATATAATGACAGTAGATGGTAGACCAGGGTAATATAATGACAGTAGATGGTAGACCAGGGTAATATAATGACAGTAGAGGGTAGACCAGGGTAATATAATGACAGTAGATGTAGACCAGGGTAATATAATGACAGTAGAGGTAGACCAGGGTAATATAATGACAGTAGATGGTAGACCAGGGTAATATAATGACAGTAGAGACCAGGGTAATACAATGACAGTAGAGGTTAGACCAGGGTAATATAATGACAGTAGATGGTAGACCAGGGTAATATAATGACAGTAGATGGTAGACCAGGGTAATATATAGACAGTAGACCAGGGTAATATAATGACAGTAGATGGTAGACCAGGGTAATATAATGACAGTAGATGTAGACCAGGGTAATATAATGACAGTAGAGACCAGGGTAATACAATGACAGTAGAGGTTAGACCAGGGTAATATAATGACAGTAGATGGTAGACCAGGGTAATATAATGACAGTAGAGACCAGGGTAATATAATGACAGTAGAGGTTAGACCAGGGTAATATAATGACAGTAGATGGTAGACCAGGTAATATAATGACAGTAGATTGTAGACCAGGGTAATATAATGACAGTAGAGACCAGGATAATATAATGACAGTAGAGGTCAGACCAGCGTAATATAATGACAGTAGATGGTAGACCAGGGTAATATAATGACAGTAGATGATAGACCAGGGTAATATAATGACAGTAGAGGGTAGACCAGGGTAATATAATGACAGTAGATGGTAGACCAGGGTAATATAATGACAGTAGAGACCAGGGTAATACAATGACAGTAGAGGTTAGACCAGGGTAATATAATGACAGTAGATGGTAGACCAGGGTAATATAATGACAGTAGAGGTTAGACCAGGGTAATATAATGACAGTAGATTGTAGACCAGGGTAATATAATGACAGTAGATGGTAGACCAGGGTAATATAATGACAGGAGATGGTAGACCAGGGTAATACAATAACAGTAGATGGTAGACCAGGGTAATATTATGACAGTAGATGGTAGACCAGGGTAATATAATGACAGTAGATGTAGACCAGGGTAATATAATGACAGTAGATGGTAGACCAGGGTAATATAATGACAGTAGATTGTAGACCAGGGTAATATAATGACAGTAGATGGTAGACCAGGGTAATATAATGACAGTAGATGGTAGACCAGGGTAATATAATGACAGTAGAGGTAGACCAGGGTAATATAATGACAGTAGATGGTAGACCAGGGTAATATAATGACAGTAGATGGTAGACCAGGGTAATATAATGACAGTAGAGACCAGGGTAATACATGACAGTAGAGGTAGACCAGGGTAATATAATGACAGTAGGTAGACCAGGGTAATATAATGACAGTAGAGGTAGACCAGGGTAATATAATGACAGTAGAGGGTAGACCAGGGTAATATAATGACAGTAGATGGTAGACCAGGGTAATAATGACAGTAGATGGTAGACCAGGGTAATATAATGACAGTAGAGTGGAGACCAGGGTAATATAATGACAGTAGATTGTAGACCAGGGTAATATAATGACAGTAGATGGTAGACCAGGGTAATATAATGACAGTAGATGGTAGACCAGGGTAATATAATGACAGTAGATGGTAGACCAGGGTAATATAATGACAGTAGATGGTAGACCAGGTAATATAATGACAGTAGATGGTAGACCAGGGTAATATAATGACATAGTAGAGACCAGGGTAATACAATGACAGTAGAGGTAGACCAGGGTAATATAATGACAGTAGAGACCAGGGTAATATAATGACAGTAGAGGTTAGACCAGGGTAATATAATGACAGTAGATGGTAGACCAGGGTAATATAATGACAGTAGAGGTAGACCAGGGTAATATAATGACAGTAGATGGTAGACCAGGGTAATATAATGACAGTAGATGTAGACCAGGGTAATATAATGACAGTAGAGGGTAGACCAGGGTAATATAATGACAGTAGATTGTAGACCAGGGTAATATAATGACAGTAGAGGTAGACCAGGGTAATATAATGACAGTAGATGGTAGACCAGGGTAATATAATGACAGTAGAGACCAGGGTAATACAATGACAGTAGAGGTTAGACCAGGGTAATATAATGACAGTAGATGGTAGACCAGGGTAATATAATGACAGGAGATGGTAGACCAGGGTAATATAATGACAGTAGACCAGGGTAATATAATGACAGTAGATGGTAGACCAGGGTAATATAATGACAGTAGATGGTAGACCAGGGTAATATAATGACAGTAGAGACCAGGGTAATACAATGACAGTAGAGGTTAGACCAGGGTAATATAATGACAGTAGATGGTAGACCAGGTAATATAATGACAGTAGAGACCAGGGTAATATAATGACAGTAGAGGTTAGACCAGGGTAATATAATGACAGTAGATGGTAGACCAGGGTAATATAATGACAGTAGATGGTAGACCAGGGTAATATAATGACAGTAGAGACCAGGGTAATATAATGACAGTAGAGGTAGACCAGGTAATATAATGACAGTAGATGGTAGACCAGGGTAATATAATGACAGTAGATGGTAGACCAGGGTAATATAATGACAGTAGAGGGTAGACCAGGGTAATATAATGACAGTAGATGGTAGACCAGGGTAATATAATGACAGTAGAGACCAGGGTAATATAATGACAGTAGAGGTAGACCAGGGTAATATAATGACAGTAGATGGTAGACCAGGGTAATATAATGACAGTAGAGTTAGACCAGGGTAATATAATGACAGTAGATGTAGACCAGGGTAATATAATGACAGTAGATGGTAGACCAGGGTAATATAATGACAGTAAGGTGTAGACCAGGGTAATATAATGACAGTAGATGGTAGACCAGGTAATATAATGACAGTAGATGGTAGACCAGGTAATATAATGACAGTAGAGGTTAGACCAGGGTAATAATGACAGTAGATGGTAGACCAGGGTAATATAATGACAGTAGATGGTAGACCAGGGTAATATAATGACAGTAGAGGGTAGACCAGGGTAATATAATGACAGTAGATGGTAGACCAGGGTAATATAATGACAGTAGATGGTAGACCAGGGTAATATAATGACAGTAGAGTGGAGACCAGGGTAATATAATGACAGTAGATTGTAGACCAGGGTAATATAATGACAGTAGATGGTAGACCAGGGTAATATAATGACAGTAGATGGTAGACCAGGGTAATATAATGACAGTAGATGGTAGACCAGGGTAATATAATGACAGTAGATGTAGACCAGGGTAATATAATGACAGTAGATGTAGACCAGGGTAATATAATGACAGTAGAGGACCAGGGTAATACAATGACAGTAGAGGTAGACCAGGGTAATATAATGACAGTAGAGACCAGGGTAATATAATGACAGTAGAGGTAGACCAGGGTAATATAATGACAGTAGATGGTAGACCAGGGTAATATAATGACAGTAGATGGTAGACCAGGGTAATATAATGACAGTAGAGGGTAGACCAGGGTAATATAATGACAGTAGATGGTAGACCAGGGTAATATAATGACAGTAGATGGTAGACCAGGGTAATATAATGACAGTAGAGTGGAGACCAGGGTAATATAATGACAGTAGATTGTAGACCAGGGTAATATAATGACAGTAGATGGTAGACCAGGGTAATATAATGACAGTAGATGGTAGACCAGGGTAATATAATGACAGTAGAGGGTAGACCAGGGTAATATTATGACAGTAGATGGTAGACCAGGGTAATATAATGACAGTAGATGGTAGACCAGGGTATATAATGACAGTAGAGACTAGGGTAAAACAATGACAGTTGAGGTTAGACCAGGGTAATATAATGACAGTAGAGACCAGGGTAATACAATGACAGTAGAGGGTAGACCAGGGTACTATAGCGACAGTAGATGGTAGACCAGGGTAATATAATGACAGTAGAGGGTAGACCAGGGTAATATAATGACAGTAGATGTGTAGACCGGTAATATAATGACAGTAGATGATAGACCAGGGTAATATAATGACAGTAGAGGGTAGACCAGGGTAATATAATGACAGTAGATGTAGACCAGGGTAATATAATGACAGTAGAGGTAGACCAGGGTAATATAATGACAGTAGATGTAGACCAGGGTAATATAATGACAGTAGAGACCAGGGTAATATAATGACAGTAGAGTTAGACCAGGGTAATATAATGACAGTAGATGGTAGACCAGGGTAATATAATGACAGGAGATTGTAGACCAGGGTAATATATAGGACAGTAGACCAGGGTAATATAATGACAGTAGATGGTAGACCAGGGTAATATAATGACAGTAGATGGTAGACCAGGGTAATATAATGACAGTAGAGACCAGGGTAATACAATGACAGTAGAGGGTAGACCAGGGTAATATAATGACAGTAGATGTAGACCAGGGTAATATAATGACAGTAAGAGACCAGGGTAATATAATGACAGTAGGTGAGACCAGGGTAATATAATGACAGTAGATGGTAGACCAGGGTAATATAATGACAGTAGATTGTAGACCAGGGTAATATAATGACAGTAGAGACCAGGGTAATATAATGACAGTAGAGTTAGACCAGGGTAATATAATGACAGTAGATGGTAGACCAGGGTAATATAATGACAGTAGATGATAGACCAGGGTAATATAATGACAGTAGATGGTAGACCAGGTAATGTAATGACAGTAGATGGTATACCAGGGTAATATAATGACAGTAGAGACCAGGGTAATACAATGACAGTAGAGGTTAGACCAGGGTACTATAACGACAGTAGATGGTAGACCAGGGTAATATGATGACAGTAGAGGTTAGACCAGGGTAATATAATGACAGTAGATGGTAGACCAGGGTAATATAATGACAGTAGATGGTAGACCAGGGTAATATAATGACAGTAGATGGTAGACCAGGGTAATACAATGACAGTAGATGGCAGACCAGGGTAATATTATGACAGTAGATGGTAGACCAGGGTAATATAATGACAGTAGAGGTAGACCAGGGTAATATAATGACAGTAGATGGTA
>NW_022265160.1:0-17537 GCF_002021735.2 Oncorhynchus kisutch | reverse complement strand
ACCTTAGGATCAATACCTGGTAGTAAAGGTATCAGAGATGACCTGTAGGATCAATACCTGGTAGTAAAGGTATCATAGATGACCTGTAGGATCAATACCTGGTAGTAAAGGTATCAGAGATGACCTGTAGGATCAATACCTGGTAGTAAAGGTATCAGAGATGACCTGTAGGATCAATACCTGGTAGTAAAGGTATCATAGATCAGAGAGACCTGCAGGATCAATACCTGGTAGTAAAGGTATCAGATAGAGACCTGCAGGATCAATACCTGGTAGTAAAGGTATCAGATAGAGACCTGCAGGATCAATACCTGGTAGTAAAGGTATCAGAATAGAGACCTGTAGGATCAAATACCTGGTCAATCCTGTGTAAAGGTATCAGAATAGACCTGCAGGATCAATACCTGGTAGTAAAGGTATCAGATAGACCTGCAGGATCAATACCTGGTAGTAAAGGTATCAGAGATGACCTGTAGGATCAATACCTGGTAGTAAAGGTATCAGAGGGACCTGTAGGATCAATACCTGGTAGTAAAGGTATCAGAGATGACCTGTAGGATCAATACCTGGTAGTAAAGGTATCAGAGATGACCTGTAGGATCAATACCTGGTAGTAAAGGTATCAGATAGAGACCTGCAGGATCAATACCTGGTAGTAAAGGTATCAGATAGAGACCTGCAGGATCAATACCTGGTAGTAAAGGTATCAGAGAGAGACCTGTAGGATCAATACCTGGTAGTAAAGGTATCAGAGAGACCTGTAGGATCAATACCTGGTAGTAAAGGTATCAGATAGAGACCTGCAGGATCAATACCTGGTAGTAAAGGTATCAGATAGAGACCTGCAGGATCAATACCTGGTAGTAAAGGTATCAGATAGAGACCTGCAGGATCAATACCTGGTAGTAAAGGTATCAGATAGAGACCTGCAGGATCAATACCTGGTAGTAAAGGTATCAGATAGAGACCTGCAGGATCAATACCTGGTAGTAAAGGTATCAGAGATGACCTGTAGGATCAATACCTGGTAGTAAAGGTATCAGAGATGACCTGTAGGATCAATACCTGGTAGTAAAGGTATCAGAGATACCTGTAGGATCAATACCTGGTAGTAAAGGTATCAGAGATGACCTGTAGGATCAATACCTGGTAGTAAAGGTATCAGAGATGACCTGTAGGATCAATACCTGGTAGTAAAGGTATCAGAGATGACCTGCAGGATCAATACCTGGTAGTAAAGGTATCAGAGATGACCTGTAGGATCAATACCTGGTAGTAAGGTATCAGAGATGACCTGTAGGATCAATACCTGGTAGTAAAGGTATCAGAGATGACCTGTAGGATCAATACCTGGTAGTAAAGGTATCAGCTGTCTCTTATACACATCTAGATGTGTATAAGAGACCTGCAGGATCAATACCTGGTAGTAAAGGTATCAGATAGAGACCTGCAGGATCAATACCTGGTAGTAAAGGTATCAGATAGAGACCTGCAGGATCAATACCTGGTAGTAAAGGTATCAGATAGAGACCTGTAGGATCAATACCTGGTAGTAAAGGTATCAGATAGAGACCTGCAGGATCAATACCTGGTAGTAAAGGTATCAGATAGAGACCTGCAGGATCAATACCTGGTAGTAAAGGTATCAGATAGAGACCTGCAGGATCAATACCTGGTAGTAAAGGTATCAGATAGAGACCTGCAGGATCAATACCTGGTAGTAAAGGTATCAGATAGAGACCTGCAGGATCAATACCTGGTAGTAAAGGTATCAGAGATGACCTGTAGGATCAATACCTGGTAGTAAAGGTATCAGAGATGACCTGTAGGATCAATACCTGGTAGTAAAGGTATCAGAGATGACCTGTAGGATCAATACCTGGTAGTAAAGGTATCAGAGATGACCTGTAGGATCAATACCTGGTAGTAAAGGTATCAGAGATGACCTGTAGGATCAATACCTGGTAGTAAAGGTATCAGAGATGACCTGCAGGATCAATACCTGGTAGTAAAGGTATCAGATAGAGACCTGTAGGATCAATACCTGGTAGTAAGGTATCAGAGATGACCTGTAGGATCAATACCTGGTAGTAAAGGTATCAGAGATGACCTGTAGGATCAATACCTGGTAGTAAAGGTATCAGAGATGACCTGTAGGATCAATACCTGGTAGTAAAGGTATCAGAGATGACCTGTAGGATCAATACCTGGTAGTAAAGGTATCAGATAGAGACCTTAGGATCAATACCTGGTAGTAAAGGTATCAGATAGAGACCTGCAGGATCAATACCTGGTAGTAAAGGTATCAGAGAGACCTGCAGGATCAATACCTGGTAGTAAAGGTATCAGATAGAGACCTGCAGGATCAATACCTGGTAGTAAAGGTATCAGATAGAGACCTGCAGGATCAATACCTGGTAGTAAAGGTATCAGATAGACCTGCAGGATCAATACCTGGTAGTAAAGGTATCAGAGATGACCTGTAGGATCAATACCTGGTAGTAAAGGTATCAGATAGAGACCTGTAGGATCAATACCTGGTAGTAAAGGTATCAGATAGAGACCTGCAGGATCAATACCTGGTAGTAAAGGTATCAGATAGAGACCTGCAGGATCAATACCTGGTAGTAAAGGTATCAGATAGAGACCTGCAGGATCAATACCTGGTAGTAAAGGTATCAGATAGAGACCTGCAGGATCAATACCTGGTAGTAAAGGTATCAGATAGAGACCTGCAGGATCAATACCTGGTAGTAAAGGTATCAGATAGAGACCTGCAGGATCAATACCTGGTAGTAAAGGTATCAGAGATGACCTGTAGGATCAATACCTGGTAGTAAAGGTATCAGAGATGACCTGTAGGATCAATACCTGGTAGTAAAGGTATCAGAGATGACCTGTAGGATCAATACCTGGTAGTAAAGGTATCAGAGATGACCTGTAGGATCAATACCTGGTAGTAAAGGTATCAGAGATGACCTGCAGGATCAATACCTGGTAGTAAAGGTATCAGAGATGACCTGTAGGATCAATACCTGGTAGTAAAGGTATCAGAGATGACCTGTAGGATCAATACCTGGTAGTAAAGGTATCAGAGATGACCTGTAGGATCAATACCTGGTAGTAAAGGTATCAGAGATGACCTGTAGGATCAATACCTGGTAGTAAAGGTATCAGAGATGACCTGTAGGATCAATACCTGGTAGTAAAGGTATCAGAGATGACCTGTAGGATCAATACCTGGTAGTAAAGGTATCAGAGATGACCTGTAGGATCAATACCTGGTAGTAAAGGTATCAGAGATGACCTGCAGGATCAATACCTGGTAGTAAAGGTATCAGAGATGACCTGTAGGATCAATACCTGGTAGTAAAGGTATCAGATAGAGACCTGTAGGATCAATACCTGGTAGTAAAGGTATCAGAGATGACCTGTAGGATCAATACCTGGTAGTAAAGGTATCAGAGATGACCTGTAGGATCAATACCTGGTAGTAAAGGTATCAGAGATGACCTGCAGGATCAATACCTGGTAGTAAAGGTATCAGAGATGACCTGTAGGATCAATACCTGGTAGTAAAGGTATCAGAGATGACCTGTAGGATCAATACCTGGTAGTAAAGGTATCAGAGATGACCTGTAGGATCAATACCTGGTAGTAAAGGTATCAGAGATGACCTGTAGGATCAATACCTGGTAGTAAAGGTATCAGAGATGACCTGTAGGATCAATACCTGGTAGTAAAGGTATCAGAGATGACCTGTAGGATCAATACCTGGTAGTAAAGGTATCAGAGATGACCTGTAGGATCAATACCTGGTAGTAAAGGTATCAGAGATGACCTGCAGGATCAATACCTGGTAGTAAAGGTATCAGATAGAGACCTGTAGGATCAATACCTGGTAGTAAAGGTATCAGAGATGACCTGTAGGATCAATACCTGGTAGTAAAGGTATCAGAGATGACCTGTAGGATCAATACCTGGTAGTAAAGGTATCAGAGATGACCTGTAGGATCAATACCTGGTAGTAAAGGTATCAGATAGAGACCTGCAGGATCAATACCTGGTAGTAAAGGTATCAGATAGAGACCTGCAGGATCAATACCTGGTAGTAAAGGTATCAGATAGAGACCTGCAGGATCAATACCTGGTAGTAAAGGTATCAGATAGAGACCTGCAGGATCAATACCTGGTAGTAAAGGTATCAGATAGAGACCTGCAGGATCAATACCTGGTAGTAAAGGTATCAGAGATGACCTGTAGGATCAATACCTGGTAGTAAAGGTATCAGATAGAGACCTGCAGGATCAATACCTGGTAGTAAAGGTATCAGATAGAGACCTGCAGGATCAATACCTGGTAGTAAAGGTATCAGATAGAGACCTGCAGGATCAATACCTGGTAGTAAAGGTATCAGATAGAGACCTGCAGGATCAATACCTGGTAGTAAAGGTATCAGAGATGACCTGTAGGATCAATACCTGGTAGTAAAGGTATCAGAGATGACCTGTAGGATCAATACCTGGTAGTAAAGGTATCAGAGATGACCTGTAGGATCAATACCTGGTAGTAAAGGTATCAGAGATGACCTGTAGGATCAATACCTGGTAGTAAAGGTATCAGAGATGACCTGTAGGATCAATACCTGGTAGTAAAGGTATCAGAGATGACCTGTAGGATCAATACCTGGTAGTAAAGGTATCAGAGATGACCTGTAGGATCAATACCTGGTAGTAAAGGTATCAGAGATGACCTGCAGGATCAATACCTGGTAGTAAAGGTATCAGATAGAGACCTGTAGGATCAATACCTGGTAGTAAAGGTATCAGAGATGACCTGTAGGATCAATACCTGGTAGTAAAGGTATCAGAGATGACCTGTAGGATCAATACCTGGTAGTAAAGGTATCAGATAGAGACCTGCAGGATCAATACCTGGTAGTAAAGGTATCAGATAGAGACCTGCAGGATCAATACCTGGTAGTAAAGGTATCAGATAGAGACCTGCAGGATCAATACCTGGTAGTAAAGGTATCAGATAGAGACCTGCAGGATCAATACCTGGTAGTAAAGGTATCAGATAGAGACCTGCAGGATCAATACCTGGTAGTAAAGGTATCAGATAGAGACCTGCAGGATCAATACCTGGTAGTAAAGGTATCAGATAGAGACCTGCAGGATCAATACCTGGTAGTAAAGGTATCAGATAGAGACCTGCAGGATCAATACCTGGTAGTAAAGGTATCAGATAGAGACCTGCAGGATCAATACCTGGTAGTAAAGGTATCAGATAGAGACCTGCAGGATCAATACCTGGTAGTAAAGGTATCAGATAGAGACCTGCAGGATCAATACCTGGTAGTAAAGGTATCAGATAGAGACCTGCAGGATCAATACCTGGTAGTAAAGGTATCAGATAGAGACCTGCAGGATCAATACCTGGTAGTAAAGGTATCAGATAGAGACCTGTAGGATCAATACCTGGTAGTAAAGGTATCAGTTAGAGACCTGCAGGATCAATACCTGGTAGTAAAGGTATCAGATAGAGACCTGCAGGATCAATACCTGGTAGTAAAGGTATCAGATAGAGACCTGCAGGATCAATACCTGGTAGTAAAGGTATCAGATAGAGACCTGCAGGATCAATACCTGGTAGTAAAGGTATCAGATAGAGACCTGCAGGATCAATACCTGGTAGTAAAGGTATCAGAGATGACCTGTAGGATCAATACCTGGTAGTAAAGGTATCAGAGATGACCTAGGATCAATACCTGGTAGTAAAGGTATCAGAGATGACCTGTAGGATCAATACCTGGTAGTAAAGGTATCAGAGATGACCTGTAGGATCAATACCTGGTAGTAAAGGTATCAGAGATGACCTGTAGGATCAATACCTGGTAGTAAAAGTATCAGAGATGACCTGCAGGATCAATACCTGGTAGTAAAGGTATCAGATAGAGACCTGTAGGATCAATACCTGGTAGTAAATGTATCAGAGATGACCTGTAGGATCAATACCTGGTAGTAAAGGTATCAGAGATGACCTGCAGGATCAATACCTGGTAGTAAAGGTATCAGATAGAGACCTGTAGGATCAATACCTGGTAGTAATGGTATCAGAGATGACCTGTAGGATCAATACCTGGTAGTAAAGGTATCAGAGATGACCTGTAGGATCAATACCTGGTAGTAAAGGTATCAGAGATGACCTGTAGGATCAATACCTGGTAGTAAAGGTATCAGATAGAGACCTGCAGGATCAATACCTGGTAGTAAAGGTATCAGATAGAGACCTGCAGGATCAATACCTGGTAGTAAAGGTATCAGATAGAGACCTGCAGGATCAATACCTGGTAGTAAAGGTATCAGATAGAGACCTGCAGGATCAATACCTGGTAGTAAAGGTATCAGATAGAGACCTGCAGGATCAATACCTGGTAGTAAAGGTATCAGATAGAGACCTGCAGGATCAATACCTGGTAGTAAAGGTATCAGATAGAGACCTGCAGGATCAATACCTGGTAGTAAAGGCTTTCTCCTATAGAGCTCCATTTTTATGGAACGGTCTGCCTACCCATGTCAGAGACGCAAACTCGGTCTCAACCTTTAAGTCTTTACTGAAGACTCATCTCTTCAGTGGGTCATATGATTGAGTGTAGTCTGGCCCAGGAGTGGGAAGGTGAACGGAAAGGCTCTGGAGCAACGAACCGCCCTTGCTGTCTCTGCCTGGCCGGTTCCTCTTTCCACTGGATTCTCTGCCTCTAACCCTATTACAGGGGCTGAGTCACTGGCTTGCTGGGGCTCTCTCATGCTGTCCCTGGAGGGGGTGCGTCACCTGAGTGGGTTGATTCACTGTTGTGGTCATCCTGTCTGGGTTGGCGCCCCCCCCCCCCTTGGGTTGTGCCGTGGCGGAGATCTTTGTGGGCTATACTCAGCCTTGTCTCAGGATGGTAAGTTAGTGGTTGAAGATATCCCTCTAGTGGTGTGGGGGCTGTGCTTTGGCAAAGTGGGTGGGGTTATATCCTTCCTGTTTGGCCCTGTCCGGGGGTGTCCTCGGATGGGGCCACAGTGTCTCCTGACCCCTCCTGTCTCAGCCTCCAGTATTTATGCTGCAGTAGTTTATGTGTCGGGGGGCTGGGGTCAGTTTGTTATATCTGGAGTACTTCTCCTGTCCTATTCGGTGTCCTGTGTGAATCTAAGTGTGCGTTCTCTAATTCTCTCCTTCTCTCTTTCTTTCTCTCTCTCGGAGGACCTGAGCCCTAGGACCATGCCCCAGGACTACCTGACATGATGACTCCTTGCTGTCCCCAGTCCACCTGGCCATGCTGCTGTTCCAGTTTCAACTGACCTGAGCCCTAGGACCATGCCCAGGACTACCTGACATGATGACTCCTTGCTGTCCCCAGTCTACCTGGCCATGCTGCTGCTCCAGTTTCAACTTCCACCTGACTGTGCTGCTGCTCTAGTTTCAACTGTTCTGCCTTATTATTATTCGACCATGCTGGTCATTTATGAACATTGAACATCTTGACCATGTTCTGTTATAATCTCCACCCGGCACAGCCAGAAGAGGACTGGCCACCCCACATAGCCTGATTCCTCTCTAGGTTTCTTCCTAGGTATTGGCCTTTCTAGGGAGTTTTTCCTAGCCACCGTGCTTCTCCACCTGCATTGCTTGCTGTTTGGGGTTTTAGGCTGGGTTTCTGTACAGCACTTTGAGATATCAGCTGATGTACGAAGGGCTATATAAATAAATTTGATTTGATTTGATTTGATCAGATAGAGACCTGTAGGATCAATACCTGGTAGTAAAGGTATCAGATAGAGACCTGCAGGATCAATACCTGGTAGTAAAGGTATCAGATAGAGACCTGCAGGATCAATACCTGGTAGTAAAGGTATCAGATAGAGACCTGCAGGATCAATACCTGGTAGTAAAGGTATCAGATAGAGACCTGCAGGATCAATACCTGGTAGTAAAGGTATCAGATAGAGACCTGCAGGATCAATACCTGGTAGTAAAGGTATCAGAGATGACCTGTAGGATCAATACCTGGTAGTAAAGGTATCAGAGATGACCTGTAGGATCAATACCTGGTAGTAAAGGTATCAGAGATGACCTGTAGGATCAATACCTGGTAGTAAAGGTATCAGAGATGACCTGTAGGATCAATACCTGGTAGTAAAAGTATCAGAGATGACCTGCAGGATCAATACCTGGTAGTAAAGGTATCAGATAGAGACCTGTAGGATCAATACCTGGTAGTAAAGGTATCAGAGATGACCTGTAGGATCAATACCTGGTAGTAAAGGTATCAGAGATGACCTGTAGGATCAATACCTGGTAGTAAAGGTATCAGAGATGACCTGTAGGATCAATACCTGGTAGTAAAGGTATCAGAGATGACCTGTAGGATCAATACCTGGTAGTAAAGGTATCAGATAGAGACCTGCAGGATCAATACCTGGTAGTAAAGGTATCAGATAGAGACCTGCAGGATCAATACCTGGTAGTAAAGGTATCAGATAGAGACCTGCAGGATCAATACCTGGTAGTAAAGGTATCAGATAGAGACCTGCAGGATCAATACCTGGTAGTAAAGGTATCAGATAGAGACCTGCAGGATCAATACCTGGTAGTAAAGGTATCAGATAGAGACCTGCAGGATCAATACCTGGTAGTAAAGGTATCAGAGATGACCTGTAGGATCAATACCTGGTAGTAAAGGTATCAGATAGAGACCTGCAGGATCAATACCTGGTAGTAAAGGTATCAGATAGAGACCTGCAGGATCAATACCTGGTAGTAAAGGTATCAGATAGAGACCTGCAGGATCAATACCTGGTAGTAAAGGTATCAGATAGAGACCTGCAGGATCAATACCTGGTAGTAAAGGTATCAGATAGAGACCTGCAGGATCAATACCTGGTAGTAAAGGTATCAGAGATGACCTGTAGGATCAATACCTGGTAGTAAAGGTATCAGAGATGACCTGTAGGATCAATACCTGGTAGTAAAGGTATCAGAGATGACCTGTAGGATCAATACCTGGTAGTAAAGGTATCAGAGATGACCTGTAGGATCAATACCTGGTAGTAAAGGTATCAGAGATGACCTGCAGGATCAATACCTGGTAGTAAAGGTATCAGAGATGACCTGTAGGATCAATACCTGGTAGTAAAGGTATCAGAGATGACCTGTAGGATCAATACCTGGTAGTAAAGGTATCAGAGATGACCTGTAGGATCAATACCTGGTAGTAAAGGTATCAGAGATGACCTGCAGGATCAATACCTGGTAGTAAAGGTATCAGAGATGACCTGTAGGATCAATACCTGGTAGTAAAGGTATCAGAGATGACCTGTAGGATCAATACCTGGTAGTAAAGGTATCAGAGATGACCTGTAGGATCAATACCTGGTAGTAAAGGTATCAGAGATGACCTGTAGGATCAATACCTGGTAGTAAAGGTATCAGAGATGACCTGTAGGATCAATACCTGGTAGTAAAGGTATCAGATAGAGACCTGTAGGATCAATACCTGGTAGTAAAGGTATCAGAGATGACCTGTAGGATCAATACCTGGTAGTAAAGGTATCAGAGATGACCTGTAGGATCAATACCTGGTAGTAAAGGTATCAGAGATGACCTGCAGGATCAATACCTGGTAGTAAAGGTATCAGAGATGACCTGTAGGATCAATACCTGGTAGTAAAGGTATCAGAGATGACCTGTAGGATCAATACCTGGTAGTAAAGGTATCAGAGATGACCTGTAGGATCAATACCTGGTAGTAAAGGTATCAGAGATGACCTGTAGGATCAATACCTGGTAGTAAAGGTATCAGAGATGACCTGTAGGATCAATACCTGGTAGTAAAGGTATCAGAGATGACCTGTAGGATCAATACCTGGTAGTAAAGGTATCAGAGATGACCTGTAGGATCAATACCTGGTAGTAAAGGTATCAGAGATGACCTGCAGGATCAATACCTGGTAGTAAAGGTATCAGATAGAGACCTGTAGGATCAATACCTGGTAGTAAAGGTATCAGAGATGACCTGTAGGATCAATACCTGGTAGTAAAGGTATCAGAGATGACCTGTAGGATCAATACCTGGTAGTAAAGGTATCAGAGATGACCTGTAGGATCAATACCTGGTAGTAAAGGTATCAGATAGAGACCTGCAGGATCAATACCTGGTAGTAAAGGTATCAGATAGAGACCTGCAGGATCAATACCTGGTAGTAAAGGTATCAGATAGAGACCTGCAGGATCAATACCTGGTAGTAAAGGTATCAGATAGAGACCTGCAGGATCAATACCTGGTAGTAAAGGTATCAGATAGAGACCTGCAGGATCAATACCTGGTAGTAAAGGTATCAGATAGAGACCTGCAGGATCAATACCTGGTAGTAAAGGTATCAGAGATGACCTGTAGGATCAATACCTGGTAGTAAAGGTATCAGAGATGACCTGTAGGATCAATACCTGGTAGTAAAGGTATCAGAGATGACCTGTAGGATCAATACCTGGTAGTAAAGGTATCAGAGATGACCTGTAGGATCAATACCTGGTAGTAAAGGTATCAGAGATGACCTGTAGGATCAATACCTGGTAGTAAAGGTATCAGAGATGACCTGCAGGATCAATACCTGGTAGTAAAGGTATCAGATAGAGACCTGTAGGATCAATACCTGGTAGTAAAGGTATCAGAGATGACCTGTAGGATCAATACCTGGTAGTAAAGGTATCAGAGATGACCTGTAGGATCAATACCTGGTAGTAAAGGTATCAGAGATGACCTGTAGGATCAATACCTGGTAGTAAAGGTATCAGATAGAGACCTGCAGGATCAATACCTGGTAGTAAAGGTATCAGATAGAGACCTGCAGGATCAATACCTGGTAGTAAAGGTATCAGATAGAGACCTGCAGGATCAATACCTGGTAGTAAAGGTATCAGATAGAGACCTGCAGGATCAATACCTGGTAGTAAAGGTATCAGATAGAGACCTGCAGGATCAATACCTGGTAGTAAAGGTATCAGATAGAGACCTGCAGGATCAATACCTGGTAGTAAAGGTATCAGAGATGACCTGTAGGATCAATACCTGGTAGTAAAGGTATCAGAGATGACCTGTAGGATCAATACCTGGTAGTAAAGGTATCAGAGATGACCTGTAGGATCAATACCTGGTAGTAAAGGTATCAGAGATGACCTGTAGGATCAATACCTGGTAGTAAAGGTATCAGAGATGACCTGCAGGATCAATACCTGGTAGTAAAGGTATCAGAGATGACCTGTAGGATCAATACCTGGTAGTAAAGGTATCAGAGATGACCTGTAGGATCAATACCTGGTAGTAAAGGTATCAGAGATGACCTGTAGGATCAATACCTGGTAGTAAAGGTATCAGAGATGACCTGCAGGATCAATACCTGGTAGTAAAGGTATCAGAGATGACCTGTAGGATCAATACCTGGTAGTAAAGGTATCAGAGATGACCTGTAGGATCAATACCTGGTAGTAAAGGTATCAGAGATGACCTGTAGGATCAATACCTGGTAGTAAAGGTATCAGAGATGACCTGCAGGATCAATACCTGGTAGTAAAGGTATCAGAGATGACCTGTAGGATCAATACCTGGTAGTAAAGGTATCAGATAGAGACCTGTAGGATCAATACCTGGTAGTAAAGGTATCAGAGATGACCTGTAGGATCAATACCTGGTAGTAAAGGTATCAGAGATGACCTGTAGGATCAATACCTGGTAGTAAAGGTATCAGAGATGACCTGCAGGATCAATACCTGGTAGTAAAGGTATCAGAGATGACCTGTAGGATCAATACCTGGTAGTAAAGGTATCAGAGATGACCTGTAGGATCAATACCTGGTAGTAAAGGTATCAGAGATGACCTGTAGGATCAATACCTGGTAGTAAAGGTATCAGAGATGACCTGTAGGATCAATACCTGGTAGTAAAGGTATCAGAGATGACCTGTAGGATCAATACCTGGTAGTAAAGGTATCAGAGATGACCTGTAGGATCAATACCTGGTAGTAAAGGTATCAGAGATGACCTGTAGGATCAATACCTGGTAGTAAAGGTATCAGAGATGACCTGCAGGATCAATACCTGGTAGTAAAGGTATCAGATAGAGACCTGTAGGATCAATACCTGGTAGTAAAGGTATCAGAGATGACCTGTAGGATCAATACCTGGTAGTAAAGGTATCAGAGATGACCTGTAGGATCAATACCTGGTAGTAAAGGTATCAGAGATGACCTGTAGGATCAATACCTGGTAGTAAAGGTATCAGATAGAGACCTGCAGGATCAATACCTGGTAGTAAAGGTATCAGATAGAGACCTGCAGGATCAATACCTGGTAGTAAAGGTATCAGATAGAGACCTGCAGGATCAATACCTGGTAGTAAAGGTATCAGATAGAGACCTGCAGGATCAATACCTGGTAGTAAAGGTATCAGAGATGACCTGTAGGATCAATACCTGGTAGTAAAGGTATCAGAGAGACCTGCAGGATCAATACCTGGTAGTAAAGGTATCAGATAGAGACCTGCAGGATCAATACCTGGTAGTAAAGGTATCAGATAGAGACCTGCAGGATCAATACCTGGTAGTAAAGGTATCAGATAGAGACCTGCAGGATCAATACCTGGTAGTAAAGGTATCAGAGATGACCTGTAGGATCAATACCTGGTAGTAAAGGTATCAGAGATGACCTGTAGGATCAATACCTGGTAGTAAAGGTATCAGAGATGACCTGTAGGATCAATACCTGGTAGTAAAGGTATCAGAGATGACCTGTAGGATCAATACCTGGTAGTAAAGGTATCAGAGATGACCTGTAGGATCAATACCTGGTAGTAAAGGTATCAGAGATGACCTGTAGGATCAATACCTGGTAGTAAAGGTATCAGAGATGACCTGTAGGATCAATACCTGGTAGTAAAAGTATCAGAGATGACCTGCAGGATCAATACCTGGTAGTAAAGGTATCAGATAGAGACCTGTAGGATCAATACCTGGTAGTAAAGGTATCAGAGATGACCTGTAGGATCAATACCTGGTAGTAAAGGTATCAGAGATGACCTGTAGGATCAATACCTGGTAGTAAAGGTATCAGATAGAGACCTGCAGGATCAATACCTGGTAGTAAAGGTATCAGATAGAGACCTGCAGGATCAATACCTGGTAGTAAAGGTATCAGATAGAGACCTGCAGGATCAATACCTGGTAGTAAAGGTATCAGATAGAGACCTGCAGGATCAATACCTGGTAGTAAAGGTATCAGATAGAGACCTGCAGGATCAATACCTGGTAGTAAAGGTATCAGATAGAGACCTGCAGGATCAATACCTGGTAGTAAAGTATCAGATAGAGACCTGCAGGATCAATACCTGGTAGTAAAGGTATCAGATAGAGACCTGCAGGATCAATACCTGGTAGTAAAGGTATCAGATAGAGACCTGCAGGATCAATACCTGGTAGTAAAGGTATCAGATAGAGACCTGCAGGATCAATACCTGGTAGTAAGGTATCAGATAGAGACCTGCAGGATCAATACCTGGTAGTAAAGGTATCAGAGATGACCTGTAGGATCAATACCTGGTAGTAAAGGTATCAGATAGAGACCTGCAGGATCAATACCTGGTAGTAAAGGTATCAGATAGAGACCTGCAGGATCAATACCTGGTAGTAAAGGTATCAGATAGAGACCTGCAGGATCAATACCTGGTAGTAAAGGTATCAGATAGAGACCTGCAGGATCAATACCTGGTAGTAAAGGTATCAGAGATGACCTGTAGGATCAATACCTGGTAGTAAAGGTATCAGAGATGACCTGTAGGATCAATACCTGGTAGTAAAGGTATCAGAGATGACCTGTAGGATCAATACCTGGTAGTAAAGGTATCAGAGATGACCTGTAGGATCAATACCTGGTAGTAAAGGTATCAGAGATGACCTGTAGGATCAATACCTGGTAGTAAAGGTATCAGAGATGACCTGTAGGATCAATACCTGGTAGTAAAGGTATCAGAGATGACCTGCAGGATCAATACCTGGTAGTAAAGGTATCAGATAGAGACCTGTAGGATCAATACCTGGTAGTAAAGGTATCAGAGATGACCTGTAGGATCAATACCTGGTAGTAAAGGTATCAGAGATGACCTGTAGGATCAATACCTGGTAGTAAAGGTATCAGATAGAGACCTGTAGGATCAATACCTGGTAGTAATGGTATCAGAGATGACCTGTAGGATCAATACCTGGTAGTAAAGGTATCAGAGATGACCTGTAGGATCAATACCTGGTAGTAAAGGTATCAGAGATGACCTGTAGGATCAATACCTGGTAGTAAAGGTATCAGAGATGACCTGTAGGATCAATACCTGGTAGTAAAGGTATCAGATAGACCTGTAGGATCAATACCTGGTAGTAAAGGTATCAGAGATGACCTGTAGGATCAATACCTGGTAGTAAAGGTATCAGAGATGACCTGTAGGATCAATACCTGGTAGTAAAGGTATCAGATAGAGACCTGTAGGATCAATACCTGGTAGTAAAGGTATCAGATAGAGACCTGCAGGATCAATACCTGGTAGTAAAGGTATCAGAGAGAAAGGAGGACCTGTAGGATCAATACCTGGTAGTAAAGGTATCAGAGAGACCTGTAGGATCAATACCTGGTAGTAAAGGTATCAGATAGAGACCTGCAGGATCAATACCTGGTAGTAAAGGTATCAGATAGAGACCTGCAGGATCAATACCTGGTAGTAAAGGTATCAGATAGAGACCTGCAGGATCAATACCTGGTAGTAAAGGTATCAGATAGAGACCTGCAGGATCAATACCTGGTAGTAAAGGTATCAGATAGAGACCTGCAGGATCAATACCTGGTAGTAAAGGTATCAGATAGAGACCTGCAGGATCAATACCTGGTAGTAAAGGTATCAGATAGACCTGCAGGATCAATACCTGGTAGTAAAGGTATCAGAGAGACCTGCAGGATCAATACCTGGTAGTAAAGTATCAGATAGAACCTGTAGGATCAATACCTGGTAGTAAAGGTATCAGATAGAGACCTGCAGGATCAATACCTGGTAGTAAAGTATCAGATAGAGACCTGCAGGATCAATACCTGGTAGTAAAGGTATCAGATAGAGACCTGCAGGATCAATACCTGGTAGTAAAGGTATCAGATAGAGACCTGCAGGATCAATACCTGGTAGTAATATCAGATAGAGACCTGTAGGATCAATACCTGGTAGTAAAGGTATCAGAGATGACCTGTAGGATCAATACCTGGTAGTAAAGGTATCAGATAGAGACCTGCAGGATCAATACCTGGTAGTAAAGGTATCAGATAGAGACCTGCAGGATCAATACCTGGTAGTAAAGGTATCAGATAGAGACCTGCAGGATCAATACCTGGTAGTAAAGGTATCAGATAGAGACCTGCAGGATCAATACCTGGTAGTAAAGGTATCAGATAGAGACCTGCAGGATCAATACCTGGTAGTAAAGGTATCAGATAGAGACCTGCAGGATCAATACCTGGTAGTAAAGGTATCAGATAGAGACCTGCAGGATCAATACCTGGTAGTAAAGGTATCAGATAGAGACCTGCAGGATCAATACCTGGTAGTAAAGGTATCAGATAGAGACCTGTAGGATCAATACCTGGTAGTAAAGGTATCAGATAGAGACCTGCAGGATCAATACCTGGTAGTAAAGGTATCAGATAGAGACCTGCAGGATCAATACCTGGTAGTAAAGGTATCAGATAGAGACCTGCAGGATCAATACCTGGTAGTAAAGGTATCAGATAGAGACCTGCAGGATCAATACCTGGTAGTAAAGGTATCAGATAGAGACCTGCAGGATCAATACCTGGTAGTAAGGTATCAGAGATGACCTGTAGGATCAATACCTGGTAGTAAAGGTATCAGAGATGACCTGTAGGATCAATACCTGGTAGTAAAGGTATCAGAGATGACCTGCAGGATCAATACCTGGTAGTAAAGGTATCAGATAGAGACCTGTAGGATCAATACCTGGTAGTAAAGGTATCAGATGACCTGCAGGATCAATACCTGGTAGTAAAGGTATCAGAGATGACCTGTAGGATCAATACCTGGTAGTAAGGTATCAGAGATGACCTGTAGGATCAATACCTGGTAGTAAAGGTATCAGAGATGACCTGTAGGATCAATACCTGGTAGTAAAGGTATCAGAGATGACCTGCAGGATCAATACCTGGTAGTAAGGTATCAGATAGAGACCTGTAGGATCAATACCTGGTAGTAAAGGTATCAGATAGAGACCTGCAGGATCAATACCTGGTAGTAAAGGTATCAGATAGAGACCTGCAGGATCAATACCTGGTAGTAAAGGTATCAGATAGAGACCTGCAGGATCAATACCTGGTAGTAAAGGTATCAGATAGAGACCTGCAGGATCAATACCTGGTAGTAAAGGTATCAGAGATGACCTGTAGGATCAATACCTGGTAGTAAAGGTATCAGATAGAGACCTGCAGGATCAATACCTGGTAGTAAAGGTATCAGATAGAGACCTGCAGGATCAATACCTGGTAGTAAAGGTATCAGAGAGACCTGCAGGATCAATACCTGTAGTAAAAGGTATCAGATAGAGACCTGCAGGATCAATACCTGGTAGTAAAGGTATCAGATAGAGTGCGCAATACCTGGTAGTAAAGGTATCAGAGAGACCTGTAGGATCAATACCTGGTAGTAAAGGTATCAGAGATGACCTGTAGGATCAATACCTGGTAGTAAGGTATCAGAGATGACCTGTAGGATCAATACCTGTAGTAAAGGTATCAGAGATGACCTGTAGGATCAATACCTGGTAGTAAAGGTATCAGAGATGACCTGCAGGATCAATACCTGGTAGTAAAGGTATCAGAGATGACCTGTAGGATCAATACCTGGTAGTAAAGTATCAGAGATATGACCTGTAGGATCAATACCTGGTAGTAAAGGTATCAGAGATGACCTGTAGGATCAATACCTGGTAGTAAAGGTATCAGAGATGACCTGTAGGATCAATACCTGGTAGTAAAGGTATCAGAGATATGACCTGCAGGATCAATACCTGGTAGTAAAGGTATCAGAGATGACCTGCAGGATCAATACCTGGTAGTAAAGTATCAGAGATGACCTGTAGGATCAAATACCTGGTAGTAAAGGTATCAGAGATGACCTGTAGGATCAATACCTGGTAGTAAAGGTATCAGAGATGACCTGCAGGATCAATACCTGGTAGTAAGGTATCAGAGATGACCTGCAGGATCAATACCTGGTAGTAAAGGTATACAGAGTAGACCTGCAGGATCAATACCTGGTAGTAAAGGTATCAGAGATGACCTGTAGGATCAATACCTGGTAGTAAAGGTATCAGAGATGACCTGTAGATCAATACCTGGTAGTAAAGGTATCAGAGATGACCTGTAGGATCAATACCTGGTAGTAAGGTATCAGAGAAGA
>NW_022265159.1:0-17573 GCF_002021735.2 Oncorhynchus kisutch | reverse complement strand
AGTGGCTATGGAGCTGGTATAGAGGTAGACTAGAGCCGAGGTAACAGTGGGTATGGAGCGGGTATAGAGAGTAGACTAGAGCCCGAGGAAAATGGCTATGGAGCTGGTATAGAGGTAGACTAGAGCCAGAGGAAAGAGTGGCTATGGAGCGGGTATAGAGGTAGACTAGAGCCCGAGGTAACAGTGGGTATGGAGCGGGTATAGAGGTAGACTAGAGCCAGCGAGGGTAACATTGTGCTATGGAGCTGGTATAGAGGAGTAGACTAGAGCCCAGGTAACAGTGCCTATGGAGCGGGTATAGAGGTTATAGAGGTAGACTAGAGCCCGAGGTAACAGTGGGTATGGAGCGGGTATAGAGGTAGACTAGAGCCCGAGGTAACAGTGGCTATGGAGCGGGTATAGAGGTATAGAGGTAGACTAGAGCCCCGGTAACAGTGGGTATGGAGCGGGTATAGAGGTAGACTAGAGCCGAGTAACAGTGGCTATGGAGCGGGTATAGAGGTAGACTAGAGCCCGAGGTAACAGTGGCTATGGAGCGGGTATAGAGGTAGACTAGAGCCCGAGGTAACAGTGGCTATGGAGGGATAGAGGTAGGGTAGACTAGAGCCCGAGGTAACAGTGGGTATGGAGCGGGTATAGAGGTAGACTAGAGCCCGAGGTAACAGTGGCTATGGAGCTGGTATAGAGGTAGACTAGAGCCGAGGTAACAGTGGCTATGGAGCGGGTATAGAGGTAGACTAGAGCCCGAGGTAACAGTGGCTATGGAGCGGGTATAGAGGTATAGAGGTAGACTAGAGCCAGAGGAAAGAGTGGCTATGGAGCTGGTATAGAGGTAGACTAGAGCCAGAGGAAGAGTGGCTATGGAGCGGGTATAGAGGTAGACTAGAGCCCGAGGTAACAGTGGCTATGGAGCGGGTATAGAGGTAGACTAGAGCCCGAGGTAACAGTGGCTATGGAGCGGGTATAGAGGTATAGAGGTAGACTAGAGCCCGAGGTAACAGTGGGTATGGAGCGGGTATAGAGGTAGACTAGAGCCCGAGGTAACAGTGGCTATGGAGCTGGTATAGAGGTAGACTAGAGCCCGAGGTAACAGTGGCTATGGAGCGGGTATAGAGGTAGACTAGAGCCCGAGGTAACAGTGGCTATGGAGCGGGTATAGAGGTATAGAGGTAGACTAGAGCCAGAGGTAAGAGTGGCTATGGAGCTGGTATAGAGGTAGACTAGAGCCAGAGGAAAGAGTGGCTATGGAGCGGGTATAGAGGTTTAGAGGTAGACTAGAGCCCGAGGTAACAGTGGGCATGGAGCTGGTATAGAGGTATAGAGGTAGACTAGAGCCCGAGGTAACAGTGGGTATGGAGCGGGTATAGAGGTAGACTAGAGCCAGAGGAAACAGTGGCTATGGAGCGGGTATAGAGGTTTAGAGGTAGACTAGAGCCCGAGGTAACAGTGGGCATGGAGCTGGTATAGAGGTATAGAGGTAGACTAGAGCCCGAGGTAACAGTGGCTATGGAGCGGGTATAGAGGTATAGAGGTAGACTAGAGCCCGAGGTAACAGTGGGTATGGAGCGGGTATAGAGGTAGACTAGAGCCCGAGGTAACAGTGGCTATGGAGCGGGTATAGAGGTATAGAGGTAGACTAGAGCCCGAGGTAACAGTGGGTATGGAGCGGGTATAGAGGTAGACTAGAGCCCGAGGTAACAGTGGCTATGGAGCGGGTATAGAGGTATAGAGGTAGACTAGAGCCAGAGGAACAGTGGCTATGGAGCTGGTATAGAGGTAGACTAGAGCCAGAGGAAAGAGTGGCTATGGAGCGGGTATAGAGGTTTAGAGGTAGACTAGAGCCCGAGGTAACAGTGGGCATGGAGCTGGTATAGAGGTATAGAGGTAGACTAGAGCCCGAGGTAACAGTGGGTATGGAGCGGGTATAGAGGTAGACTAGAGCCAGAGGAAAGAGTGGCTATGGAGCTGGTATAGAGTATAGAGGTAGACTAGAGCCAGAGGAACAGTGGCTATGGAGCTGGTATAGAGGTATAGAGGTAGACTAGAGCCCGAGGTAACAGTGGGTATGGAGCGGGTATAGAGGTAGACTAGAGCCAGAGGAAAGAGTGGCTATGGAGCGGGTATAGAGGTTTAGAGGTAGACTAGAGCCCGAGGTAACAGTGGGCATGGAGCTGGTATAGAGGTAGACTAGAGCCAGAGGAAAGAGTGGCTATGGAGCTGGTATAGAGGTATAGAGGTAGACTAGAGCCAGAGGAAACAGTGGCTATGGAGCTGGTATAGAGGTAGACTAGAGCCAGAGGAAACAGTGGCTATGGAGCAGGTATAGAGGTATAGAGGTAGACTAGAGCCCGAGGTAACAGTAGGTATGGAGCGGGTATAGAGGTAGACTAGAGCCAGAGGAAAGAGTGGCTATGGAGCTGGTATAGAGGTATAGAGGTAGACTAGAGCCCGAGGTAACAGTGGGTATGGAGCGGGTATAGAGGTAGACTAGAGCCCGAGGTAACAGTGGGTATGGAGCGGGTATAGAGGTAGACTAGAGCCCGAGGTAACAGTGGCTATGGAGCGGATATAGAGGTAGACTAGAGCCCGAGGTAACAGTGGCTATGGAGCGGGTATAGAGTTATAGAGGTAGACTAGAGCCCGAGGTAACAGTGGGTATGGAGCGGGTATAGAGGTAGACTAGAGCCCGAGGTAACAGTGGCTATGGAGCGGGTATAGAGGTATAGAGGTAGACTAGAGCCCGAGGTAACAGTGGGTATGGAGCGGGTATAGAGGTAGACTAGAGCCCGAGGTAACAGTGGCTATGGAGCGGGTATAGAGGTATAGAGGTAGACTAGAGCCCGAGGTAACAGTGGGTATGGAGCGGGTATAGAGGTAGACTAGAGCCCGAGGTAACAGTGGCTATGGAGCGGGTATAGAGGTATAGAGGTAGACTAGAGCCCGAGGTAACAGTGGGTATGGAGCGGGTATAGAGGTAGACTAGAGCCCGAGGTAACAGTGGCTATGGAGCTGGTATAGAGGTAGACTAGAGCCCGAGGTAACAGTGGCTATGGAGCGGGTATAGAGGTAGACTAGAGCCCGAGGTAACAGTGGCTATGGAGCGGGTATAGAGGTATAGAGGTAGACTAGAGCCAGAGGAAACAGTGGCTATGGAGCTGGTATAGAGGTAGACTAGAGCCCGAGGTAACAGTGGGTATGGAGCGGGTATAGAGGTAGACTAGAGCCCGAGGTAACAGTGGCTATGGAGCGGTATAGAGGTAGACTAGAGCCCGAGGTAACAGTGGCTATGGAGCGGGTATAGAGTATAGAGGTAGACTAGAGCCGAGGTAACAGTGGGTATGGAGCGGGTATAGAGGTAGACTAGAGCCCGAGGTAACAGTGGCTATGGAGCGGGTATAGAGGTATAGAGGTAGACTAGAGCCCGAGGTAACAGTGGGTATGGAGCGGGTATAGAGGTAGACTAGAGCCCGAGGTAACAGTGGCTATGGAGCGGGTATAGAGGTATAGAGGTAGACTAGAGCCCGAGGTAACAGTGGGTATGGAGCGGGTATAGAGGTAGACTAGAGCCCGAGGTAACAGTGGCTATGGAGCGGGTATAGAGGTATAGAGGTAGACTAGAGCCCGAGGTAACAGTGGGTATGGAGCGGGTATAGAGGTAGACTAGAGCCCGAGGTAACAGTGGCTATGGAGCTGGTATAGAGGTAGACTAGAGCCCGAGGTAACAGTGGCTATGGAGCGGGTATAGAGGTAGACTAGAGCCCGAGGTAACAGTGGCTATGGAGCGGGTATAGAGGTATAGAGGTAGACTAGAGCCAGAGGAAAGAGTGGCTATGGAGCTGGTATAGAGGTAGACTAGAGCCAGAGGAAACAGTGGCTATGGAGCTGGTATAGAGGTATAGAGGTAGACTAGAGCCCGAGGTAACAGTGGGTATGGAGCGGGTATAGAGGTAGACTAGAGCCAGAGGAAAGAGTGGCTATGGAGCGGGTATAGAGGTTTAGAGGTAGACTAGAGCCCGAGGTAACAGTGGGCATGGAGCTGGTATAGAGGTATAGAGGTAGACTAGAGCCCGAGGTAACAGTGGGTATGGAGCGGGTATAGAGGTAGACTAGAGCCAGAGGAAAGAGTGGCTATGGAGCGGGTATAGAGGTTTAGAGGTAGACTAGAGCCCGAGGTAACAGTGGGTATGGAGCGGGTATAGAGGTAGACTAGAGCCAGAGGAAAGAGTGGCTATGGAGCTGGTATAGAGGTATAGAGGTAGACTAGAGCCCGAGGTAACAGTGGGTATGGAGGGGTATAGAGGTAGACTAGAGCCAGAGGAAAGAGTGGCTATGGAGCTGGTATAGAGGTAGACTAGAGCCAGAGGAAAGAGTGGCTATGGAGCGGGTATAGAGGTATAGAGGTAGACTAGAGCCCGAGGTAACAGTGGGTATGGAGCGGGTATAGAGGTAGACTAGAGCCCGAGGTAACAGTGGCTATGGAGCGGGTATAGAGGTAGACTAGAGCCGAGGTAACAGTGGCTATGGAGCGGGTATAGAGGTAGACTAGAGCCCGAGGTAACAGTGGCTATGGAGCGGGTATAGAGGTATAGAGGTAGACTAGAGCCCGAGGTAACAGTGGGTATGGAGCGGGTATAGAGGTAGACTAGAGCCCGAGGTAACAGTGGCTATGGAGCGGGTATAGAGGTTTAGAGGTAGACTAGAGCCCGAGGTAACAGTGGGTATGGAGCGGGTATAGAGGTAGAGGTAGACTAGAGCCCGAGGTAACAGTGGGCATGGAGCGGGTATAGAGGTAGACTAGAGCCCGAGGTAACAGTGGCTATGGAGCGGGTATAGAGGTAGACTAGAGCCCGAGGTAACAGTGGCTATGGAGCGGGTATAGAGGTATAGAGGTAGACTAGAGCCCGAGGTAACAGTGGTATGGAGCGGGTATAGAGGTAGACTAGAGCCCGAGGTAACAGTGGCTATGGAGCGGGTATAGAGGTATAGAGGTAGACTAGAGCCCGAGGTAACAGTGGGTATGGAGCGGGTATAGAGGTAGACTAGAGCCCGAGGTAACAGTGGCTATGGAGCGGGTATAGAGGTATAGAGGTAGACTAGAGCCCGAGGTAACAGTGGGTATGGAGCGGGTATAGAGGTAGACTAGAGCCCGAGGTAACAGTGGCTATGGAGCGGGTATAGAGGTATAGAGGTAGACTAGAGCCCGAGGTAACAGTGGGTATGGAGCGGGTATAGAGGTAGACTAGAGCCCGAGGTAACAGTGGCTATGGAGCTGGTATAGAGGTAGACTAGAGCCCGAGGTAACAGTGGCTATGGAGCGGGTATAGAGGTAGACTAGAGCCCGAGGTAACAGTGGCTATGGAGCGGGTATAGAGGTATAGAGGTAGACTAGAGCCAGAGGAAAGAGTGGCTATGGAGCTGGTATAGAGGTAGACTAGAGCCAGAGGAAAGAGTGGCTATGGAGCGGGTATAGAGGTTTAGAGGTAGACTAGAGCCCGAGGTAACAGTGGGCATGGAGCTGGTATAGAGGTATAGAGGTAGACTAGAGCCCGAGGTAACAGTGGGTATGGAGCGGGTATAGAGGTAGACTAGAGCCAGAGGAAAGAGTGGCTATGGAGCGGGTATAGAGGTTTAGAGGTAGACTAGAGCCCGAGGTAACAGTGGCATGGAGCTGGTATAGAGGTATAGAGGTAGACTAGAGCCCGAGGTAACAGTGGGTATGGAGCGGGTATAGAGGTAGACTAGAGCCAGAGGAAACAGTGGCTATGGAGCTGGTATAGAGGTATAGAGGTAGACTAGAGCCAGAGGAAAGTGTGGCTATGGAGCTGGTATAGAGGTAGACTAGAGCCAGAGGAAAGAGTGGCTATGGAGCGGGTATAGAGGTTTAGAGGTAGACTAGAGCCCGAGGTAACAGTGGGCATGGAGCTGGTATAGAGGTATAGAGGTAGACTAGAGCCCGAGGTAACAGTGGGTATGGAGCGGGTATAGAGGTAGACTAGAGCCAGAGGAAAGAGTGGCTATGGAGCGGGTATAGAGGTTTAGAGGTAGACTAGAGCCCGAGGTAACAGTGGGCATGGAGCTGGTATAGAGGTATAGAGGTAGACTAGAGCCCGAGGTAACAGTGGGTATGGAGCGGGTATAGAGGTAGACTAGAGCCAGAGGAAAGAGTGGCTATGGAGCGGGTATAGAGGTTTAGAGGTAGACTAGAGCCCGAGGTAACAGTGGGCATGGAGCTGGTATAGAGGTAGACTAGAGCCAGAGGAAAGAGTGGCTATGGAGCTGGTATAGAGGTATAGAGGTAGACTAGAGCCAGAGGAAAGAGTGGCTATGGAGCTGGTATAGAGGTAGACTAGAGCCAGAGGAAACAGTGGCTATGGAGGGTATAGAGGTATAGAGGTAGACTAGAGCCCGAGGTAACAGTGGGTATGGAGCGGGTATAGAGGTAGACTAGAGCCAGAGGAAAGAGTGGCTATGGAGCTGGTATAGAGGTATAGAGGTAGACTAGAGCCCGAGGTAACAGTGGGTATGGAGCGGGTATAGAGGTAGACTAGAGCCCGAGGTAACAGTGGGTATGGAGCGGGTATAGAGGTAGACTAGAGCCCGAGGTAACAGTGGCTATGGAGCGGGTATAGAGGTAGACTAGAGCCCGAGGTAACAGTGGCTATGGAGCGGGTATAGAGTTATAGAGGTAGACTAGAGCACGAGGTAAAAGTGGGTATGGAGCGGGTATAGAGGTAGACTAGAGCCCAAGGTAACAGTGGCTATGGAGCGGGTATAGAGGTATAGAGGTAGACTAGAGCCCGAGGTAACAGTGGGTATGGAGCGGGTATAGAGGTAGACTAGAGCCCGAGGTAACAGTGGCTATGGAGCGGGTATAGAGGTATAGAGGTAGACTAGAGCCCGAGGTAACAGTGGGTATGGAGCGGGTATAGAGGTAGACTAGAGCCCGAGGTAACAGTGGCTATGGAGCGGGTATAGCGGTATAGAGGTAGACTAGAGCCCGAGGTAACAGTGGGTATGGAGCGGGTATAGAGGTACACTAGAGCCCGAGGTAACAGTGGCTATGGAGCTGGTATAGATGTAGACTAGAGCCCGAGGTAACAGTGGCTATGGAGCGGGTATAGAGGTAGACTAGAGCCCAAGGTAACAGTGGCTATGGAGCGGGTATAGAGGTATAGAGGTAGACTAGAGACAGAGGAAAGAGTGGCTATGGAGCTGGTATAGAGGTAGACTAGAGCCCGAGGTAACAGTGGGTATGGAGCGGGTATAGAGGTAGACTAGAGCCCGAGGTAACAGTGGCTATGGAGCGGATATAGAGGTAGACTAGAGCCCGGGGTAACAGTGGCTATGGAGCGGGTATAGAGTTACAGAGGTAGACTAGAGCACGAGGTAAAAGTGGGTATGGAGCGGGTATAGAGGTAGACTAGAGCCCAAGGTAACAGTGGCTATGGAGCGGGTATAGAGGTATAGAGGTAGACTAGAGCCCGAGGTAACAGTGGGTATGGAGCGGGTATAGAGGTAGACTAGAGCCCGAGGTAACAGTGGCTATGGAGCGGGTATAGAGGTATAGAGGTAGACTAGAGCCCGAGGTAACAGTGGGTATGGAGCGGGTATAGAGGTAGACTAGAGCCCGAGGTAACAGTGGCTATGGAGCAGGTATAGCGGTATAGAGGTAGACTAGAGCCCGAGGTAACAGTGGGTATGGAGCGGGTATAGAGGTAGACTAGAGCCCGAGGTAACAGTGGCTATGGAGCTGGTATAGAGGTAGACTAGAGCCCGAGGTAACAGTGGCTATGGAGCGGGTATAGAGGTAGACTAGAGCCCAAGGTAACAGTGGCTATGGAGCGGGTATAGAGGTATAGAGGTAGACTAGAGACAGAGGAAAGAGTGGCTATGGAGCTGGTATAGAGGTAGACTAGAGCCAGAGGAAAGAGTGGCTATGGAGCTGGTATAGAGGTATAGAGGTAGACTAGAGCCCGAGGTAACAGTGGGTATGGAGCGGGTATAGAGGTAGACTAGAGCCAGAGGAAAGAGTGGCTATGGAGCGGGTATAGAGGTTTAGAGGTAGACTAGAGTCCAAGGTAACAGTGGGCATGGAGCTGGTATAGAGGTATAGAGGTAGACTAGAGCCCGAGGTAACAGTGGGTATGGAGCGGGTATAGAGGTAGACTAGAGCCAGAGGAAAGAGTGGCTATGGAGCGGGTATAGAGGTTTAGAGGTAGACTAGAGCCCGAGGTAACAGTGGGCATGGAGCTGGTATAGAGGTATAGAGGTAGACTAGAGCCCGAGGAAACAGTGGGTATGGAGCGGGTATAGAGGTAGACTAGAGCCCGAGGTAACAGTGGGCATGGAGCTGGTATAGAGGTATAGAGGTAGACTAGAGCTTGAGGAAACAGTGGGTATTGAGCGGGTATAGCGGTAGACTAGAGCCAGAGGAAAGAGTGGCTATGGTGCTGGTATAGAGGTATAGAGGTAGACTAGAGCCCGAGGTAACAGTGGGTATGGAGGGGTATAGAGGTAGACTAGAGCCAGAGGAAAGAGTGGCTATGGAGCTGGTATAGAGGTAGACTAGAGCCAGAGGAAAGAGTGGCTATGGAGCGGGTATAGAGGTATAGAGGTAGACTAGAGCCCGAGGTAACAGTGGGTATGGAGCGGGTATAGAGGTAGACTAGAGCCCGAGGTAACAGTGGCTATGGAGCGGGTATAGAGGTAGACTAGAGCACGAGGTAACAGTGGCTATGGAGCGGGTATAGAGGTAGACTAGAGCCCGAGGTAACAGTGGCTATGGAGCGGGTATAGAGGTATAGAGGTAGACTAGAGCCCGAGGTAAAAGTGGGTATGGAGCGGGTATAGAGGTAGACTAGAGCCCGAGGTAACAGTGGCATGGAGCTGGTATAGAGGTTTAGAGGTAGACTAGAGCCCGAGGTAACAGTGGGTATGGAGCGGGTATAGAGGTTTAGAGGTAGACTAGAGCCCGAGGTAACAGTGGGCATGGAGCTGGTATAGAGGTAGACTAGAGCCCGAGGTAACAGTGGCTATGGAGCGGGTATAGAGGTAGACTAGAGCCCGAGGTAACAGTGGCTATGGAGCGGGTATAGAGGTATAGAGGTAGACTAGAGCCCGAGGTAACAGTGAGTATGGAGCGGGTATAGAGGTAGACTAGAGCCCGAGGTAACAGTGGCTATGGAGCGGGTATAGAGGTATAGAGGTAGACTAGAGCCCGAGGTAACAGTGGGTATGGAGCGGGTATAGAGGTAGACTAGAGCCCGAGGTAACAGTGGCTATGGAGCGGGTATAGAGGTATAGAGGTAGACTAGAGCCCGAGGTAACAGTGGGTATGGAGCGGGTATAGAGGTAGACTAGAGCCCGAGGTAACAGTGGCTATGGAGCGGGTATAGAGGTATAGAGGTAGACTAGAGCCCGAGGTAACAGTGGGTATGGAGCGGGTATAGAGGTAGACTAGAGCCCGAGGTAACAGTGGCTATGGAGCTGGTATAGAGGTAGACTAGAGCCTGAGGTAACAGTGGCTATGGAGCGGGTATAGAGGTAGACTAGAGCCCGAGGTAACAGTGGCTATGGAGCGGGTATAGAGGTATAGAGGTAGACTAGAGACAGAGGAAAGAGTGGCTATGGAGCTGGTATAGAGGTAGACTAGAGCCAGAGGAAAGAGTGGCTATGGAGCGGGTATAGAGGTTTAGAGGTAGACTAGAGCCCGAGGTAACAGTGGGCATGGAGCTGGTATAGAGGTATAGAGGTAGACTAGAGCCCGAGGTAACAGTGGGTATGGAGCGGGTATAGAGGTAGACTAGAGCCAGAGGAAAGAGTGGCTATGGAGCGGGTATAGAGGTTTAGAGGTAGACTAGAGCCCGAGGTAACAGTAGGCATGGAGCTGGTATAGAGGTATATGAGGTAGACTAGAGCCTGAGGGAAACAGTGGGTATGGAGCGGGTATAGAGGTAGACTAGAGCCAGAGGAAAGAGTGGCTATGGAGCTGGTATAGAGGTATAGAGGTAGACTAGAGACAGAGGAAAGTGTGGCTATGGAGCTGGTATAGAGGTAGACTAGAACCAGAGGAAAGAGTGGCTATGGAGCGGGTATAGAGCTTTAGAGGTAGACTAGAGCCCGAGGTAACAGGGGGCATGGAGCTGGTATAGAGGTATAGAGTAGACTAGAGCCCGAGGTAACAGTGGGTATGGAGCGGGTATAGAGGTAGACTAGAGCCAGAGGAAGAGTGGCTATGGAGCGGGTATAGAGGTTTAGAGGTAGACTAGAGCCCGAGGTAACAGTGGGCATGGAGCTGGTATAGAGGTATAGAGGTAGACTAGAGCCCGAGGTAACAGTGGTATGGAGCGGGTATAGAGGTAGACTAGAGCCAGAGGAAAGAGTGGCTATGGAGCGGGTATAGAGGTTTAGAGGTAGACTAGAGCCCGAGGTAACAGTGGGCATGGAGCTGGTATAGAGGTAGACTAGAGCCCGAGGAAACAGTGGGTATAGAGCGGGTATAGAGGTAGACTAGAGCCCGAGGTAACAGTTGCTATGGAGCGGGTATAGAGGTATAGAGGTAGACTAGAGCCCGAGGTAACAGTGGGTATGGAGCGGGTATAGAGGTAGACTAGAGCCCGAGGTAACAGTGGCTATGGAGCGGGTATAGAGGTATAGAGGTAGACTAGAGCCCGAGGTAACAGTGGGTATGGAGCGGGTATAGAGGTAGACTAGAGCCCGAGGTAACAGTGGCTATGGAGCGGGTATAGAGGTATAGAGGTAGACTAGAGCCCGAGGTAACAGTGGGTATGGAGCGGGTATAGAGATAGACTAGAGCCGAGGGTAACAGTGGCTATGGGAGCTGGTATAGAGCTAGACTAGAGCCTGAGGTAACAGTGGCTATGGAGCGGGTATAGAGGTAGACTAGAGCCCGAGGTAACAGTGGCTATGGAGCGGGTATAGAGGTATAGAGGTAGACTAGAGACAGAGGAAAGAGTGGCTATGGAGCTGGTATAGAGGTAGACTAGAGCCAGAGGAAAGAGTGGCTATGGAGCGGGTATAGAGGTTTAGAGGTAGACTAGAGCCCGAGGTAACAGTGGGCATGGAGCTGGTATAGAGGTATAGAGGTAGACTAGAGCCCGAGGTAACAGTGGGTATGGAGCGGGGTATAGAGGTAGACTAGAGCCAGAGGAAAGAGTGGCTATGGAGCGGGTATAGAGGTTTAGAGGTAGACTAGAGCCCGAGGTAACAGTAGGCATGGAGCTGGTATAGAGGTATAGAGGTAGACTAGAGCCTGAGGAAACAGTGGGTATGGAGCGGGTATAGAGGTAGACTAGAGCCAGAGGAAAGAGTGGCTATGGAGCTGGTATAGAGGTATAGAGGTAGACTAGAGACAGAGGAAAGTGTGGCTATGGAGCTGGTATAGAGGTAGACTAGAGCCAGAGGAAAGAGTGGCTATGGAGCTGGTATAGAGGTATAGAGGTAGACTAGAGCCCGAGGTAACAGTGGGTATGGAGCGGGTATAGAGGTAGACTAGAGCCAGAGGAAAGAGTGGCTATGGAGCGGGTATAGAGGTTTAGAGGTAGACTAGAGCCCGAGGTAACAGTGGGCATGGAGCTGGTATAGAGGTATAGAGGTAGACTAGAGCCCGAGGTAACAGTGGGTATGGAGCGGGTATAGAGGTAGACTAGAGCCAGAGGAAAGAGTGGCTATGGAGCGGGTATAGAGGTTTAGAGGTAGACTAGAGCCCGAGGTAACAGTGGGCATGGAGCTGGTATAGAGGTAGACTAGAGCCCGAGGAAACGGTGGGTATAGAGCGGGGTATAGAGGTAGACTAGAGCCTGAGGTAACAGTGGCTATGGAGCGGGTATAGAGGTAGACTAGAGCCCGAGGTAACAGTGGCTATGGAGATGGTATAGATGTAGACTAGAGCCCGAGGTAACAGTGGGTATGGAGCGGGTATAGAGGTAGACTAGAGCCAGAGGAAAGAGTGGCTATGGAGCTGGTATAGAGGTAGACTAGAGCCAGAGGAAAGAGTGGCTATGGAGCTGGTATAGAGGTAGACTAGAGCCCGAGGTAACAGTGGCTATGGAGCGGGTAGAGAGGTACACTAGAGCCCGAGGTAACAGTGGCTATGGAGATGGTATAGAGGTAGACTAGAGCCCGAGGTAACTGTGCCTATGGAGCGGGTATAGAGGTATAGAGGTAGACTAGAGCCCGAGGTAACAGTGGCTATGGAGCGGGTATAGAGGTAGACTAGAGCCCGAAGGTAACAGTGGCTATGGAGCGGGTATAGAGGTATAGAGGTAGACTAGAGCCCGAGGTAACAGTGGGTATGGAGCGGGTATAGAGGTAGACTAGAGCCTGAGGTAACATTGGCTATGGAGCTGGTATAGAGCTAGACTAGAGCCCGAGGTAACAGTGGCTATGGAGCGGGTATAGAGGTAGACTAGAGCCCGAGGTAACAGTGGCTATGGAGCGGGTATAGAGGTATAGAGGTAGACTAGAGACAGAGGAAAGAGTGGCTATGGTGCTGGTATAGAGGTAGACTAGAGCCAGAGGAAAGAGTGCTATGGAGCGGGTATAGAGGTTTAGAGGTAGACTAGAGCCCGAGGGTAACAGTGGGCATGGAGCTGGTATAGAGGTATAGAGGTAGACTAGAGCCCGAGGTAACAGTGGGTATGGAGCGGGTATAGAGGTAGACTAGAGCCAGAGGAAAGAGTGGCTATGGAGCGGGTATAGAGGTTTAGAGGTAGACTAGAGCCCGAGGTAACAGTGGGCATGGAGCTGGTATAGAGGTATAGAGGTAGACTAGAGCCTGAGGTAACAGTGGCTATGGAGCGGGTATAGAGGTATAGAGGGAGACTAGAGCCCGAGGTAACAGTGGGTATGGAGCGGGTATAGAGGTAGACTAGAGCCCGAGGTAACAGTGGCTATGGAGCGGGTATAGAGGTATAGAGGTAGACTAGAGCCCGAGGTAACAGTGGGTATGGAGCGGGTATAGAGGTAGACTAGAGCCCGAGGTAACAGTGGCTATGGAGCGGGTATAGAGGTATAGAGGTAGACTAGAGCCCGAGGTAACAGTGGCTATGGAGCGGGTATAGAGGTAGACTAGAGCCAGAGGAAAGAGTGGCTATGGAGCGGGTATAGAGGTTTAGAGGTAGACTAGAGCCCGAGGTAACAGTGCATGGAGCTGGTATAGAGGTATAGAGGTAGACTAGAGCCCGAGGTAACAGTGGGTATGGAGCGGGTATAGAGGTAGACTAGAGCCAGAGGAAAGAGTGGCTATGGAGCGGGTATAGAGGTATAGAGGTAGACTAGAGCCGAGGAAACAGTGGCTATGGAGCTGGTATAGAGGTATAGAGGTAGACTAGAGCCCGAGGTAACAGTGGGTATGGAGCGGGTATAGAGGTAGACTAGAGCCAGAGGAAAGAGTGGCTATGGAGCGGGTATAGAGGTATAGAGGTAGACTAGAGCCCGAGGTAACAGTGGGTATGGAGCGGGTATAGAGGTAGACTAGAGCCCGAGGAAACAGTGGCTATGGAGCTGGTATAGAGGTAGACTAGAGCCCGAGGTAACAGTGGCTATGGAGCGGGTATAGAGGTAGACTAGAGCCCGAGGTAACAGTGGCTATGGAGCGGGTATAGAGGTATAGAGGTAGACTAGAGCCCGAGGTAACAGTGGTATGGAGCGGGTATAGAGGTAGACTAGAGCCCGAGGTAACAGTGGGTATGGAGCTGGTATAGAGGTATAGAGGTAGACTAGAGCCCGAGGTAACAGTGGCTATGGAGCGGGTATAGAGGTAGACTAGAGCCCGAGGTAACAGTGGCTATGGAGCGGGTATAGAGGTAGACTAGAGCCCGAGGTAACAGTGGCTATGGAGCGGGTATAGAGGTAGACTAGAGCCCGAGGTAACAGTGGCTATGGAGCGGGTATAGAGGTATAGAGGTAGACTAGAGCCCGAGGTAACAGTGGGTATGGAGCGGGTATAGAGGTAGACTAGAGCCCGAGGTAACAGTGGCTATGGAGCGGGTATAGAGGTATAGAGGTAGACTAGAGCCCGAGGTAACAGTGGGTATGGAGCGGGTATAGAGGTAGACTAGAGCCCGAGGTAACAGTGGCTATGGAGCGGGTATAGAGGTATAGAGGTAGACTAGAGCCCGAGGTAACAGTGGGTATGGAGCGGGTATAGAGGTAGACTAGAGCCCGAGGTAACAGTGGCTATGGAGCTGGTATAGAGGTAGACTAGAGCCCGAGGTAACAGTGGCTATGGAGCGGGTATAGAGGTAGACTAGAGCCCGAGGTAACAGTGGCTATGGAGCGGGTATAGAGGTATAGAGGTAGACTAGAGCCAGAGGAAAGAGTGGCTATGGAGCGGGTATAGAGGTAGACTAGAGCCAGAGGAAAGAGTGGCTATGGAGCGGGTATAGAGGTATAGAGGTAGACTAGAGCCCGAGGTAACAGTGGGTATGGAGCGGGTATAGAGGTAGACTAGAGCCCGAGGAAAGAGTGGCTATGGAGCGGGTATAGAGGTTTAGAGGTAGACTAGAGCCCGAGGTAACAGTGGCTATGGAGCTGGTATAGAGGTATAGAGGTAGACTAGAGCCCGAGGTAACAGTGGGTATGGAGCGGGTATAGAGGTAGACTAGAGCCCGAGGAAAGAGTGGCTATGGAGCGGGTATAGAGGTTTAGAGGTAGACTAGAGCCCGAGGTAACAGTGGCATGGAGCGGGTATAGAGGTATAGAGGTAGACTAGAGCCCGAGGTAACAGTGGGTATGGAGCGGGTATAGAGGTAGACTAGAGCCCGAGGTAACAGTGGCTATGGAGCTGGTATAGAGGTATAGAGGTAGACTAGAGCCCGAGGAAACAGTGGGTATGGAGCGGGTATAGAGGTAGACTAGAGCCCGAGGAAACAGTGGCTATGGAGCGGGTATAGAGGTATAGAGGTAGACTAGAGCCCGAGGTAACAGTGGGTATGGAGGGGTATAGAGGTAGACTAGAGCCAGAGGTAACAGTGGCTATGGAGCGGGTATAGAGGTAGACTAGAGCCAGAGGAAACAGTGGCTATGGAGCGGGTATAGAGGTATAGAGGTAGACTAGAGCCCGAGGTAACAGTGGGTATGGAGCGGGTATAGAGGTAGACTAGAGCCCGAGGTAACAGTGGCTATGGAGCGGGTATAGAGGTAGACTAGAGCCCGAGGTAACAGTGGCTATGGAGCGGGTATAGAGGTAGACTAGAGCCCGAGGTAACAGTGGCTATGGAGCGGGTATAGAGGTATAGAGGTAGACTAGAGCCCGAGGTAACAGTGGGTATGGAGCGGGTATAGAGGTAGACTAGAGCCCGAGGTAACAGTGGCATGGAGCTGGTATAGAGGTATAGAGGTAGACTAGAGCCCGAGGTAACAGTGGGTATGGAGCGGGTATAGAGGTTAGAGGTAGACTAGAGCCCGAGGTAACAGTGGGTATGGAGCTGGTATAGAGGTAGACTAGAGCCCGAGGTAACAGTGGCTATGGAGCGGGTATAGAGGTAGACTAGAGCCCGAGGTAACAGTGGCTATGGAGCGGGTATAGAGGTATAGAGGTAGACTAGAGCCGAGGAACAGTGGCTATGGAGCTGGTATAGAGGTATAGAGGTAGACTAGAGCCCGAGGTAACAGTGGGTATGGAGCGGGTATAGAGGTAGACTAGAGCCAGAGGAAACAGTGGCTATGGAGCGGGTATAGAGGTTAGAGGTAGACTAGAGCCCGAGGTAACAGTGGGTATGGAGCGGGTATAGAGGTAGACTAGAGCCAGAGGTAACAGTGGCTATGGAGCGGTATAGAGGTATAGAGGTAGACTAGAGCCAGAGGAACAGTGGCTATGGAGCGGGTATAGAGGTAGACTAGAGCCAGAGGTAAGAGTGGCTATGGAGCGGGTATAGAGGTATAGAGGTAGACTAGAGCCCGAGGTAACAGTGGGTATGGAGCGGGTATAGAGGTAGACTAGAGCCAGAGGAAAGAGTGGCTATGGAGCTGGTATAGAGGTATAGAGGTAGACTAGAGCCCGAGGTAACAGTGGGTATGGAGCGGGTATAGAGGTAGACTAGAGCCCGAGGTAACAGTGGGTATGGAGCGGGTATAGAGGTAGACTAGAGCCCGAGGTAACAGTGGCTATGGAGCGGTATAGAGGTAGACTAGAGCCCGAGGTAACAGTGGCTATGGAGCGGGTATAGAGTTATAGAGGTAGACTAGAGCCCGAGGTAACAGTGGGTATGGAGCGGGTATAGAGGTAGACTAGAGCCAAGGTAACAGTGGCTATGGAGCGGGTATAGAGGTATAGGGTAGACTAGAGCCCGAGGTAACAGTGGGTATGGAGCGGGTATAGAGGTAGACTAGAGCCCGAGGTAACAGTGGCTATGGAGCGGGTATAGAGGTATAGAGGTAGACTAGAGCCCGAGGTAACAGTGGGTATGGAGCGGGTATAGAGGTAGACTAGAGCCCGAGGTAACAGTGGCTATGGAGCTGGTATAGAGGTATAGAGGTAGACTAGAGCCCGAGGTAACAGTGGGTATGGAGCGGGTATAGAGGTAGACTAGAGCCCGAGGAACAGTGGCTATGGAGCTGGTATAGAGGTAAGACTAGAGCCCGAGGTAACAGTGGCTATGGAGCGGGTATAGAGGTAGACTAGAGCCCGAGGTAACAGTGGCTATGGAGCGGGTATAGAGGTATAGAGGTAGACTAGAGCCAGAGGAAAGAGTGGCTATGGAGCGGGTATAGAGGTAGACTAGAGCCCGAGGTAACAGTGGGTATGGAGCGGGTATAGAGGTAGACTAGAGCCCGAGGTAACAGTGGCTATGGAGCGGGTATAGAGGTAGACTAGAGCCCGAGGTAACAGTGGAAAAGGAGCGGGTATAGAGGTATAGAGGTAGACTAGAGCACGAGGTAAAAGTGGGTATGGAGCGGGTATAGAGGTAGACTAGAGCCCAAGGTAACAGTGGCTATGGAGCGGGTATAGAGGTATAGAGGTAGACTAGAGCCCGAGGTAACAGTGGGTATGGAGCGGGTATAGAGGTAGACTAGAGCCCGAGGTAACAGTGGCTATGGAGCGGGTATAGAGGTATAGAGGTAGGCTAGAGCCCGAGGTAACAGTGGGTATGGAGCGGGTATAGAGGTAGACTAGAGCCCGAGGTAACAGTGGCTATGGAGCAGGTATAGCGGTATAGAGGTAGACTAGAGCCCGAGGTAACAGTGGGTATGGAGCGGGTATAGAGGTAACTAGAGCCCGAGGTAACAGTGGCTATGGAGCTGGGTATAGAGGTAGACTAGAGCCCGAGGTAACAGTGGCTATGGAGCGGGTATAGAGGTAGACTAGAGCCAGGTAACAGTGGCTATGGAGCGGGTATAGAGGTATAGAGGTAGACTAGAGACCAGGAAAAGAGTGGCTATGGAGCTGGTATAGAGGTAGACTAGAGCCAGAGGTAGAGTGGCTATGGAGCGGGTATAGAGGTATAGAGGTAGACTAGAGCCCGAGGTAACAGTGGGTATGGAGCGGGTATAGAGGTAGTAGACTAGAGCCAGAGGAAACAGTGGCTATGGAGCGGGTATAGAGGTATAGA